>NW_027315768.1:13200820-13263320 GCF_026437365.1 Eucyclogobius newberryi | reverse complement strand
AAATTGGCGCGTCAGCGCCCCCAAATGTACCAAAAATGCATTGAGAGATGGGAAATGACCCAAAAAAAATCTGATCGTAGAATCATGAAATTTGGCGCCGAGGTAGATGGTGACAAGAGAAGTAAAAAATATTATTACGGCAACGCCGTCCGCCCAACCAAATGTCGGCCATATTGCTTCAAAAATGGCTAAACATGACTTCGGAGTTTTTCCAAACGTCGTACTTTTACGAACTCCTCCCAGGGCGTTGGCCCTAAAAAGCTGAAATTTGGTGAAAATGCTACTGAGGAGTGGGACATCAAAAGTTATCCAAATTACATTGATACCTCTCACGGTCTCGGTGCGGCGAAGCCGCAAACTGTAGCTAGAATTTCAGAAATCTCCCATATTTAAAATTTCTGCAGTTTGCGCAGATAAAGTCCGAATTGCGTCAAATTAGAATCAGTTGTTAAACTCTTTGCCCTAAACCTACTTGAAGTGAAATAAATTCATTTGGCGCCACAGCGCCCCCTACAGATTTTATATGGAGGTTAAATGTTTAGTTTTGCGAAATTATATGAAATTTGACACACAACTCAATTTTAGCATCCCCATCAAAAAAGTCAATGAGACCCATGTCATAATTGTTATGGCTTTGCCGTAACGATGACCGAAACCTTTCATGTTATTCCAATGGGGAAATCACCAGAACATGTTTACACTTTAGACTTTCACAAACTCCTCCCAGGGCGTCAGCCCTATTACCCTGAAATTTGGTGAGACTCATCTTCAGGACCATCAAAAGTTATCCACATTTTCATTCAAAGAGTCACGGTGTCTGTGCGGCAAAGCTGCACATTTTGCCAAGAATTCAAAATAAAATAGCTTTTTGATGGTAAAACAAGGGGAGAAGATGTGACAGCGTCACAGATTCAGCAGTAGGCGTAATAAAAGGACAATTGGGGCGCGTTAGCGCCCCCTCCTCTTGCGGCGTGGCGGCGGTGTGGCGGCGGCGTGGCGAGGGCCGATCATTGCCGCTTGCGGCTATATTTATTATTATTATTATCTTAGTACAAGGCTTTTTTAGATACATTTTTAACTAAATCTATGTTGAAATATGGTGACAGAAGGATTCTAGATAGATAATATTTACAACAGAAATGTACAATATTATTGATTATATTTTTGACATTTTGATTTAATAATGTCACTGTCTTTATTGATAAAAACATATTTGTATGTGTATATGAGTCAGTATAGTCCAGATAACAATTACGAGAATAAAAATATGACTGCAAGTATTTTTTGTAATTGACTGGTCACCATTGGTTCGTTGAAGCCCTACTGGAAATCTGTCAAATTAGAATACAATTTTTATGATAACATATTTTCAAATAGAGAGCAAATAGATTCCCCTCAGAAAATAAAAGAACAGTAAATTCAGCCTGTAGAAGTAAAAGTGAGTGGACATACCTGTACAGATTCCTCTTTACTGGAGAGGCTTCATGCTGATTACTCACAAAATATCTGTATGCAAATGAGACACATGATATTTACATATTCAATAATCAAATGATATTCAATAAACAACTTTAATGACATGAAATAGCATATAAGCACGATCCCTCACATGGCGTCTTTGGTTAATTTGCTGATATAGATCACCTCCCACTCTCCTGAGGTTATGGGCGTGGCTTGGCCCTGATGAATAAACAACATGAAGACTTCAAATCAAGTGATAGTCGTATTTTATGTGTTAAAATTATACTTACATCTTTCACGTAATGAATGTGTTTGTATCCGCGGCTGTCACTCATCACTTTGTAGAAACTCAGCTTGTCTTCGGCGATGAAAAGAGGAAGAGGAACATACTGTAAAGACAAATTAAAACAATATTAGTTCAAAGAAATATATAAGGTGTTAAACATGTTTTTCAGTGTTGTTCAAGGAAAACTTACATGGCCAACCCAGCCAGTCGTGCTCGTTTGTTCAAATTTCTAAATAAAAAGAAAAATATATTATAATAATTCTTGTTGTGGTAATGGAATATACAATTAGCCTGTTCGTTCTGAGGTCTCTATTAACAACTTCAACATAGATATGAAAACTTGCTTTGATTTGCTGCGCACACGTCATCTTGAGGAAGAAATAAACTGCTCTATGTAAATCAGTTTTATATATTGAGTTCTTTATCTTATACGAGTGATTTCCTGTCGTTTGTGGTTTAAAATAGCATGTTCATACACTGTTTCTCCATCAAATGCTATGAAATATATTTGTATATCATATATATTAACAACATGTATCAATTTACCAAATAAAGTCCAAATTAGAACATCATAAAAACCTGTCACAGGCACTTTTTTATAACTAAAGAAGTAATTCAAAGTCAACATTTAGTCAACATTAGGCCTTTAGATCCTGTTCCCAAATAAAATATGTAGAGATTATAAGAGCAACTGAGCTAATGTGTCATTAGTTTAGCTGGATTGATAATACAAATATGGTGAGGTTAATTTAGGTCGTTTGTTCCCTTTAGCGTACAGACAAAATATTGAATACATTTTAATTTTGCGGTTTATTTTGGTTATAAGTTATATATTTGTAAAGAAAATACAGAACAACAGGCCTATTTGATGCTGCCACGCCTACTTTTTTTTTTTTTTTAACTTGTAATACTTATATGAAATTAATGAAATTTCCCCATGTGTGGACAATAAAGAATTATCTTATCTTATCTTAATACAAATAATTGCTTTAAATATTTGTACTGGGCTTTTGAAAATACATAATTCTGGAGGAGATGAGACACAAATGACCCCCAGAACACAAGTTTGACTCTCCTGCATGAGGGAAGTCAGTTGAATCCTAATTTGATTTTATTCACTATGAAAAACAAATAAACTCTACCTGTTTTTCCACCCAACTGCTTCCGTCCAACTCATAGAACTGTACGATCACATAATTCTGTTTCCTGGTGATCCACTGCACGGCGACGCGTTGGTCCGTCGCCCAGGTCACCGAGCACAAAATGTGATCGCTGGAAGAGGAAACGCAAAGTGACAAGAATGTTTTACGAAAGATGGAGCGTGAAATAATGCTCAGAGGAGTCACAGCGCGTTCATAATGATACGAGTGAAATGTGAAAACACACACCCGGACGACACTGAGGCCGGGGCCCAGAGCTGAGAGCGGCGAGAGGGCTCCGAGGTGTCCACCACGAACAGACGCACCTTTGGGAGAGCCGAGCCCGCCTGGGGAATGCAACAGTAAGAATATAATCTGCTATGGAAATAATCCAAATGAAAAACACGTTACAAGGCACAACATGTTCCATCAAATCAACTCTTGTCTAAAGCCCAGGAAGAGCAGTCGTTTCAGTTGCAAACAGGGATCTAAATACAACTGGCTGAAATACACCATTTAAATGAATATACAACTTTACCCAGGCATAGCAATAAATAAATAAATTCATACATACATACATACATACATACATACATACATACATACATACATACATACCATACATACATACATACATACAATACATACATACATACAATACATACATACATACATACATACAATACATACATACATACATACATACATACATACAATACATACATACATACATACATACATACATACAATACATACATACAATACATACATACATACATACATACATACAATACATACATACAATACATACATACATACAATACATACATACATGCATACAATACATACATACATACATACATACATACAATACATACATATATACATACAATACATACATACAATACATACATACATACATACAATACATACATACATACAATACATACATACATACATACAATACATACATACAATACATACATACAATACATACATACATACAATACATACATACATACAATACATACATACATACATACATACAATACATACATACATACAATACATACATACATACATACATACAATACATACATACATACATACAATACATACATACATACAATACATACATACATACATACATACATACAATACATACATACATACAATACATACATACATACATACATACAATACATACATACAATACATACATACATACATACATACAATACATACATACATACATACAATACATACATACAATACATACATACATACATACAATACATACATACATACATACATACAATACATACATACAATACATACATACATACAATACATACATACATACATACATACAATACATACATACAATACATACAATACATACATACAATACATACATACATACAATACATACATACATACAATACATACATACATACATACATACATACATGCATACAATACATACATACATACATACATACAATACATACATACATATATACATACAATACATACGTACAATACATACATACATACATACATACAATACATACATACATACATACAATACATACATACATACAATACATACATACATACATACAATACATACATACATACATACATAAAATACATACATACATACAATACATACATACAATACATACATACATACATACAATACATACATACATACAATACATACATACATACATACAATACATACATACATACATACATACATACATACATACATACAATACATACATACATACATACAATACATACAATACATACATACAATACATACATACATACATACATACAATACATACATACATACAATACATACATACATACAATACATACATACATACATACAATACATACATACGTACATACAATACATACATACAATACATACATACATACAATACATACATACAATACATACATACAATACATACATACATACATACATACAATACATACATACATACAATACATACATACAATACATACATACATACATACAATACATACATACATACAATACATACATACATACAATACATACATACAATACATACATACAATACATACAGACATACATACATACAATACATACATACATACAATACATACATACATACAATACATACATACATACATACAATACATACATACATACATACAATACATACATACAATACATACATACATACATACAATACATACATACAATACATACATACATACATACATACAATACATACATACAATACATACATACATACATACATACATACATACATACATACATACAATACATACATACATACAATACATACAATACATACATACAATACATACATACATACATACATACATACATACAATACATACATACATACAATACATACATACATACATACATACATACAATACATACAATACATACATACATACATACAATACATACATACATACATACATGCATACAATACATACATACATACATACATACAATACATACATACATACATATATACATACAATACATACATACAATACATACAGACATACATACATACAATACATACATACATACAATACATACATACATACAATACATACATACATACATACAATACATACATACATACATACAATACATACATACAATACATACATACATACATACAATACATACATACAATACATACATACATACATACATACAATACATACATACAATACATACATACATACATACATACATACATACATACAATACATACATACATACAATACATACATACATACAATACATACAATACATACATACAATACATACATACATACATACATACATACATACAATACATCCATACATACAATACATACATACATACATACATACATACAATACATACATACATACATACATACAATACATACATACAATACATACATACATACATACATACAATACATACATACAATACATACATACATACAATACATACATACATACAATACATACATACATACATACAATACATACATACAATACATACATACATACAATACATACATACATACATACATACAATACATACATACAATACATACATATATACATACAATACATACATACATACAATACATACATACATACAATACATACATACAATACATACATACAATACATACATACATACATACAATACATACATACAATACATACATAAAATACATACATACATACATAAAATACATACATACATACATAAAATACATACATACATACATACATACAATACATACATACAATACATACATACATACAATACATACATACAATACATACATACATACAATACATACATACATACATACATACAATACATACATACATACATACATACATACAATACAATACATACATATATACATACAATACATACATACAATACATACATACATACATACATACATACAATACATACATACATACAATACATACATACATACATACAATACATACATACAATACATACATACAATACATACATACATACATACAATACATACATACATACAATACATACATACATACATACAATACATACATACATACATACAATACATACATACATACATACATACAATACATACATACATACATACAATACATACATACATACAATACATACATACATACAATACATACATACAATACATACATACATACAATACATACATACATACATACAATACATACATACATACAATACATACATACAATACATACATACATACATACATACAATACATACATACATACAATACATACATACATACAATACATACATACATACATACAATACATACATACAATACATACATACATACATACATACATACATACATACATACAATACATACATACAATACATACATACAATACATACATAAATACATACATAAATACATACATACATACAATACATACATACATACATGCATACAATACATACATACATACATACATACATACAATACATACATACATACATACATACATATATACATACAATACATACATACAATACATACATACATACATACATACATACAATACATACATACATACAATACATACATACAATACATACATACATACAATACATACATACATACAATACATACATACAATACATACATACATACATACATACATACATACAATACATACATACAATACATACATACATATATACATACAATACATACATACATACAATACATACATACATACAATACATACATACATACATACATACAATACATACATACATACATACAATACATACAATACATACATACAATACATACATACATACATACATACAATACATACATACATACATACATACAATACATACATACATACAATACATACATACATACATACAATACATACATACAATACATACATACATACAATACATATATACATACATACATACATACAATACATACATACAATACATACATACATACATACATACAATACATACATACATACAATACATACATACATACAATACATACTTACAATACATACATACATACATACAATACATACATACATACAATACATACATACAATACATACATACATACATACATACAATACATACATACAATACATACATACAATACATACATACATACAATACATACATACAATACATACATACAATACATACATACATACATACAATACATACATACATACAATACATACATAAAATACATACATACAATACATACATACATACATACAATACATACAATACAATACATACATACATACAATACATACATACATACATACAATACATACATACAATACATACATACATACATACATACAATACATACATACAATACATACATACATACAATACATACATACAATACATACATACAATACATACAATACATACATACATACATACATACATACATACATACAATACATACATACATACAATACATACATACAATACATACATACATACATACATACATTACATACAATACATACAATACATACATACATACATACATACAATAAATACATACATACATACAATACATACATACATACATACAATACATACATACATACATACAATACATACAATACATACAATACATACATACATACATACAATACATACATACATACAATACATACATACATACAATACATACATACAATACATACATACAATACATACATACATACAATACATACATACAATACATAAATACATACATACATACATACAATACATACATACAATACATACATACATACATACATACAATACATACATACATACATACATACATACAATACATACAATAATAATAACAACAACTCAATGAAAAAAGAAGGGGTTGTGAGTTAAATTAAGTATTTCATGTACTTTCTTTTATAATTGTATGATATTGTATGAGACACTGCAGGTGAATAGGAGAAAATCATACATCTTGAGGTATAAATCTGACACTTTTCCTGTAGTTTACTTATATAAATGTAAGCAAAATTTAATTACTTGAAATTGGCAAACAATTACAAACGTCACCTGATGTTTTCAAGTTAAACATGTAATACTTCAGGCTAAGCGTCAGATATAGATCAAATGTTTTCTTGTGATCAAATTCAGCTTTAGTCGTGACTCGCTTTAAAGGAACACTGTGTAACTTTTCTGGGGAAGAATACGCAACCTGCTTGACTCTATGGACTTGTGCTATGCTATGTTCTACCAGGCCACGTTACAAATCAGATCTGTGAAGAGGTGAACCCACTACACAGTGTACCTTTCATTTCTGAATTGCAGACTGTAGAATTGTGATGGAACAGTTTTGTACTTGTACTTGTGATATTAAAGAATACATTTGAACTTAATATAGAGCTTAATATATTTGTATATTCTGTAACTTTCCTGTCCACTGCCTTTTGTCAGAGTGCTGAGATGAAATGTACTTGTACGAGTCATATTCTCACTTTTGGATAAGGAATGGCCACAGTTTCCGGATACTGCTCACTCCCGTACCACGTGTACTCGATCTTGTGGACCTGTGTGTCGTTGAACTCTGCATAGGCCAAATAAAGCCCACTGGTCGACCACCACAGAGCTCCATTTGAGGCAAACACCTCCTCTGAAACCAGAAAACAGGAACATCCATGAATTAATACTGCAAATGTGTAATATTTAGTACGTTTTATCGTGATTTACTGTTTACTTTGACTTTAGGAAGACTATTTGATGCTGTTTATGTTACAAAGAGTGACATTCTGCATAGACCTTTAAACTTTGTATTCTTACTGACCCTCATATGTCCAGTCTGGAATCCCATTCGAGATCTCGTTCTCTTTCCCATTGTACGTGACTTGAACAGCATCCGCAGTCACATCCGACATGAGGAACACGTTGAAATCTGAAACATAAGCCTGTGGGAAACGGCGCAGTGAGCATCTTTGCATTGTAAGCATTTTTGTTCACACAAACCAAGCACATTCAAAGACAAAAACTCACAAATTTGTTTCCGACCGGACCCCAGAAAAAGTACTGGACGGAACGGGGAAGACTGACCGGCGTAACAAACGAACTGTGCGTAAAAAAATGAAGAAAAGTTACATAAAAAATCATACAAATGTGTTCTAAATCTGATGAAAATCCCTTACTCTGTTTCCCTGTTGAAGATGGTGTAAGAGGCTGAGTAAGAATGCCTCCATTTCTGACAAAACACAAAATATGTTCAAACTAAACATAAAAACTATTGAATTTAAGTCTGGAAAACTCAAAATACACAAAATACTAACCTTTGTGTAGTTACTCTCAAGGGCTACGTGGTTGTAGTCACCAGACAACATGTAATCTGTGGCATCTACTTGTGTCTACAGCAAAAACAACAGTATTATTTTAAGATTGTTATCCATCTTCTTTAAATGCATTATTGCTTTTTTGATAATATCTATTACAAATGTGGTGTTGCTGATGTAAAGAGACTCTTCCTTTGTTTCTAAATTGTAGCGTATGTAGCTCCCGTCACTGGATCTGTGCAAATACTCTTTATCTGCAAACAGAAATAACATGTCAGATTTAAGAAAGGACTCGTTGATACGTTTGGAAGACGATAAAAAGTGTTACCTGAGATCCAGTGCATGCTGTAGGATTTCCATCGAATCGTGTCGTTAAAGTAGTCGTCGATGGAAAACAGCTTTTTGGGAGGACTTCCTGAAACAACGGAACAAGCACGCTTAAATATGACATCCTAGAGCACCCTTGTACCTGACTTTGAATCATTCTAGTGCAGGAGAACGCACTTTGTACTAGAGTTTATTAAAGCGGCAGTGATTTGTAAGAATAAATGAGACTGGATAATAAAGTCTATCAATACAAACTTTATTTGGACTATTTTGAGATGAGGACATAATCATGAGTAAATTAATTGTATGCATGTCTAATTTGATATATTTTGCTATATTTTTTTATCATTATTATTATCATTCATTGTTGTATGTTGCCGTTTGCTGATTCTGATTCTAAATAACACCAAACGTCATTTTATGGAGTACACGTTTATGGTTATTTAAGCTAAATTACTTAAAGCAGAATAAGTATGTTTAAAATGCTCGAGTAAAGTATTTATTTATTGAAGTAAAAGGGGAACACTGCATATTAATAGAGCTTCAACTAACGGTTATTTTAGTTGTCAAAGGATTATTTCTGTTGTACATTGAGACTTTTTAAATACATTTTTCACCAAATAAAGGTTAAACAATGCAGACTGAAGGATTCAAGATAGTGAACATTTACAATTAAATGACTACAACTGAAGCTTTTTCTACTATTTACAATTAAAGTGTATTATTGATTAAAAATTAGAGATTTAATATTCTTTTTTGACATTTCTATTGAATCGTATCTAATAAAAGCTCTTTTGAATGTATTTTAGAGTCTGACAATACACAACACAACATAATTTAATGAACTGTTATTCATTACTGCCGTGACAGCTTTTATTTTGACTTCATGATTTGTTAAAAATCTCACAAAGGGCCAAATTATAAAATCTGTTTAATTTATTGTATAGATTGGAGTTAAAAATACTTACTTTTACCTCTAAAAGTCTCACAACTATAATTAAGTGTAGTTCCTATGATTAAACTGTGGCCTGACTCTATCTCATCATGACGTCCTTGTTTTACCTACTTTCGCCACGAGGAGGCGCTGTTTTAACGTGAAAAGTTTTGCAAGTTTGTCTAACTTAAAAGATTAAACAAAATCAGAATTCAAGAATATACCAAGTGCTACAAGTTAGTGTGAAAAACTAATCTATTTATCCTTTCAACAGTTTGCTGAAAATTGAACAAGAACAAAATAAGTTGAATGACCTAGAAAAGATGCCACGCAGGACACCGGTCAGACAGCCCAAACACGGAGAACAGGAACAGAAAAGAGAACTTAGTGAAAGAACAAATGATCGAGACAATAAACTTAATAAAAACTTACTGTTCAAATAAATTGCTGGGATGGTTATGAGCGTGATGACGACAGCGGCTCCGATCACCCACCACAGCACCTTGCCGTGGTAAACCTGGCACAAAAACGCACCAAAATCACACTTAATTCAACTTTTCGAATAGTTAAACCTGTTTTGATTGCCTTTTGGAGCATGAAACAAACCGTACGGACCATGTCGTGGCAGATGTGTTCCTCCACATTCAGCGGGACGGTCCCACTCGGAGCTTCACCAACTTTTGCAGGGATGTTGACAACTTTTAATCATAGTCTCGCGATAAAAGAAAGAACGGCGGCGTTAATGAGTGATCCTGAGGGTATAAAACATGACTGATCCCGGGTTTTGTGTCTGGTTTTGTGAGTGGAAGTGGAAGTGTCCCGCCGCACATCTCACTGCTGCTGCTGCATTCCAGAGCGCGCGGGGAAAACTCCTCCAACTGCAGCGGGACAGTGATGGAGGAGCGAGTTATGTAAGGAAAAGTACACATGCATGTGCAAAAACTAACAAAAACAGTTCAAATAGTACATTTAAAAATATTGAGTAAAAGTACCTGTTTAATAAAAGACTTTAGAGGGGACATAATACACAAAATCCACAAGAGTGGTTTCTCATCATTATTTTATTTTATTTTATTTAAATTGTTATCTTTTTATTTTATTTTTATATTTTTATTTATTTTATGTATTTTATGTATTTTATTTGTTTATTTTTATTTTATTTATTTTATTTATTTTATTTATTTTATTTATTTTATTTATTTTATTTATTTTATTTATTTTATTTATTTTATTTATTTTTTATTTCCTCCATTCCCTATTAAGATATGAGAGGAGTCTTGTTTATAAGAGTTCTTCTATTAAGAGTTATCTGTCCTTTCCTCTGTATCTACTGCGTTGTTGTAACACAAACATTTCCCCATGTGTGGACAATAAAGGATTATCTTATCTTATCTTATCTTATTGTACTCAAAGTTGTATTTTGATTCCTGCATGTTTGAGTAATCCTGTATTGTCCTGCAACTGAGGCTGGACTGCTCAGAAAAGACCTGTTTACACCTACCCCCGATCCCCGCCCACATCACTTGTACTCAGTTGTGCTTGTTTGAAAACTTGAGACTCCCGAGTGACACATGTGGGGTTCTAAAATGTCCCATAGTTACTTCTTAAAAATAAAAAACATGTAAATGACGATCTGTGGCTTGTTATGGTGAAATGTCACTATCTTTGTAGTTTTGAACAGGAAGTCAATAGATCGGTTTGTAGTTTTCGATCAGTATTGGGGTTTACACTGAACAAAATGTGACATTATGATCTACATATGTTATAATTCAATACAACCTGAGGAAAGCACGATACGTCGCCTTTAAAAGTAAAAAGTATCCACACAGATTTTAAGAAACCAATGAAGCGTGCGTTTTTTTTTTTTTTATAAAGAATTGGACAATCTTTGGTCAACAAACATAACAGTACATTTCCTAAAATTTCTAGTGAATTTGATGTATATCATTTTTTTTTGCTCAATTGCAAGACTAGAACCTACAATACATTTACTGTTGTACTTAGTAACTTTCCACCACTGCCAACCGTACTGTACTTTTGATATTTAGGGACTATCTTTTTTTAGTTTGAGGTGCATTCCAAGTGGTTATAATCAGGATGTATAAGTTTGCACGCAGCTGTCAGACAATAGCAAATGTTAGTGTTACTATTACCATTACTGTGAGAAAAAACCTCACGATTTAACGATTGTTGGGAAATCTTTGATCTTCTTTCATTGCCATTGTCTTCTAACACGTCACTATTCCTCAACTGTGTTCTGAACGACAAAATAAAGTTAATTTGACAAAAACAGACATACATTTAATACTTTTTTATTGTTCATTTTACAGTTTAATCTGATTGTTTGTGCGTACATCAGTTTTATGTGCATAGTTTAAATAGCTCAAAAGGAGTGGGAAAAGGGGAAAAAGCTTTTAGTTAGATAAATATTTAAATGTACAGTAAACCAGGTGGACCCACATTCAGCCACTGTTTGTGAGAACACGAGCAATGGGGACTGAGCGGTTCCTCTGACGGAACAGGAATAAGAACACGAGCAGAACCAAAAGCAGTGAACACTGGACAGGCGGCTGTGGGGGTCTGAACACAGGAATTTTTTTCTTTGTATTCTGATTGTATTGTGATGATGTCCGGTTGGCAATGCACATTCTCTAATAACACGGTGGTCACTCTTGTGGGTCCTCTGGTCGCTATGGGGCTCGTAGTACCTGGGGTCCGTCATAGGGATGAACGGAGACCTGGTTTGGACCTGATCTATTCCTGGTTTAGTTCTGCTCCAGTCCAATTTTTAATCTGGCGTGTGCAAACTGATCCTAAATTTAGCCACTTTTAGTCCTGCTGTAGACTTGGTTTGATCCTGTTCTAGTACTTCTTTAGTCCTGATCTAGTCCAGGTTTAGTTCAAGTTTAATCATTGTTTATTCCCAATCTTGAAGTGGTGAAAGTGCAAGTGTGAACACCGCCCGTCTACAACTAACAAGGAAATAAATGCCAAATAAACATCCCAAAATAGGAAAGGCACGAGTAAAGTGAGTCAGGGCTAACAGCTGGGCTCCAAGGCAGAGGAAGGCACCTGTTTAAGTGTGACAGGGGGTCCTCAGGGGCCGTGGTGCCTCACACTATCACCAAGAGACCACTGGCTTAGGCCAAGTTTATTTCCACCATCACCCTTCAATCAGCATCACATTTCATATTTCCAGTGTTCATAACAGTAAGAACATCACAATAAAACAGTTACATTTCACTCAGCAGCAACAAACTCTGTTCTTCCACCACCGAAACTGTAGTTCATGATCTCATTATCTCAGAACACATCAAGAACAACAGCAAGAGTAAACATGACATTTCCTAAAAAAGTCAAACAAGAATCTATAAATTAATCAATCCAAAATTTGGCGATGCATTTAAAATCCTTAATATTAAATGACCAGTTTACTGTTTAATATGGACGCCATTCAAAGTTGGCAATAAATCAAAATACAATGAGATGATGAAAATAAAAATGATCTAATCAAATCTGAATTAACATGATACAGCTGAGGACATTTTGTTCCCACACAGCATGAGGTTACGATAAGTGACCATTTCTGATAAAATAATTGAATCATAATTCATGTCAAAAGCTCATTATTTCTATTTTTAAAAACACGCTCTGAAGCGCAGCACGTTTGACATTACATGATCTAATTGTCATCATTGCTAATCCTCTATTTCCTCTTCTTCCTCTTCTTCTTCCTCATCTGAGTTGGAATCCATTTGGGAGGCGTAGCTGACGTAGTCGAAGTCGAGAAACTTGACAGGAAGCTCACTCCACTTGGCGCACTTGCTTATCTTTTTCCCATTTAACGTCACAGCAAAGTTCTTGACGTGGAGACAGGGGCAGTCGATCCCGCGGTAAAACATCATTGAACCCCAGGGCTGCAAAATACATGACGTTCAACTTAATTCAGCATTTTCAACACAATACATTTACATTCTACAATCTGATGTTATAAATTCAGAATGAGGGCAATGGTCGCCTATTTTTTATGTTTGTAAAAGAAATCTCCTAAAAATGTGTTAAACTTTATCATTTTTTATAAAAGCAGCACCTTGTAAGATTGTTCTATGGAGATAGAGCAGCTTTTGGTCATTCTTTGAAATGTTTGAGGCAAAGTAAGAACATTTCCATGGAGACAAGCACCTCCACCAGAGAAGTTACAAGTCAAGTTTGTGGAGAAACAAGCCCTTTCACAGTAAGAGTACATGTTTTTTCAGTACTGTAAAAACACCTGTAATTAAGTCATTGAGATTATTTAAAGGTTGAATGGCGTGGACTGTCGATTAGTCTTGAAAAGTATCAATCATAAAACGTACCTACCGCTCACCTGCAGCCGCTTGCGGCTCGTCCCCAGGAGCAGCACGGTTCCGCGTGTCTACGCGGATGGATCTGTCATAATATAGTTCCCTCAGTGTACGGGACAAAATGAAGACGGAAAAAGACAGTTCGAGCTGACTCAGAAGAGACGGAAATCTACGGGAGACGAGAGATGCGATGCGCTCCGTTGCGCTAATAAACAAACGCACGTGTGTGTTGTATCAGTCCGCACGGGGGAGTGCACATGCGCACTTCCACCTGCGTTCTCAAATCGCCGAAAAATCGTCCATTGCGCCTTTAAGTCTATTTTTTGGCAGAAATCTTACACACTGGGGCTTTAATTATAACTACATTATTTAAAAGTGCACGGTGGCAAAGGCGGTTAGCGCTCTTGCCTCCCAAGAAGGAGATCATGGGTTCGATTCCCGGACTAGACCAACATCACATGATCTCTCTGGGTGGAGTCTGCATGTTCTCCCCGTGTTACTGTGGGTTCTCTCCGGGTTCTCCGGCTTCCTCCCACCGTCCAAAGACATGCATGTGTTAGGCAAAAATTGGTGACTCTAAATTGGCCCTAGTGAATGGATGTGAGCGTGAACTGTCTGTAATGTCTATGTCTCTGTGTTGGCCCTGCGACAAGTTGGCCACTGTCCAGGGTGTACCCCGCCTAAAGCCCGAAGTCACTGGGATAGGCTCCAGTCACCCGCGACCCCGAAAGGGAACAAGCGGTAGAAAATGGATGGATATTTAAAAGTCAAACTGGCACTGAGAGTGTATGTCATAATAAATGTGTGGTCACATGTTGGAGGTAAATGTAGGTCACATGACAAACAAACAGGTTAAGCCGGGTTAAAGGCCTTTTATTGGCTCCTTGATTGACAGAAGCTGCTTGGGCCTGATATTTGTTTAAATATCAGGCCTGTTTTACTGTGTGTGGTCAAAACAGACCGTATGATTATTACTTTTTTATACACTTTTTTGACTGGACGTGTGAACTTTTTCATATTTCTTAGTTCATTTTCATTGACTGATGCAATGTATTACTTTCTCTGAGTTTATGTTTAATTTGCCTAACAATGACAGTAATAATCGTGATAATATTCAGAGCTGAGAACAGAACATATTGTTATCTTACACTAGACTGTGAAGAACGTTCTGAACTTACGTTGCCACACTTTTTACAGGCAATGGAACCGTTGGTCTCATAATCCAGATTCCGCTCTCGAAGGGTGTTGTTTTCTTTCACCATGAACAGTTTGCTGCAGAGATGATTGTGATTATGAATACCATGACATTGTGTGATATAACGTGTCATGTCCTGCTGTAGTACCTGAACTCTGGTGACAGATTGACTCGATGCATGTTTTCGATGATTTTGATGCCGTCTCCGGTGCACGCGTCGATGTTACACTTTCGACAGACTAACTTCAGTTTGGACGGGCTGCTGTCCCTGATCTTTTTCTGCTTGCTCTTTTTCACTCGCAGTTTTTCTTCCATAATGGCCTGGATCTGGAACTCCAGAATCTAAAACAGAAAAAAAGGTGTTACAATCACATCAAATGATCATCGATAATATGACGCATATTTGGATGTGTTTACCCGTTTGTCGTAGTCATTCTGCTTTAAGACTCTTATCTTTGAGATCGCTTTGTTCATCATGTTGATCCGAAACTCATTGACCGTTTCTTTTTCGGCCACGTTGGAGCCTTCGATCTCGACCAGAGTGTAGGTGCTGTTGTCTGCCCGGCCTCGCCCGCGCGCCTGCACGGATACAGCCAAACAAAGGAAAAGTAATGTTACTATCACACCAAGGCTTTTCCACTGTATCTGAGAGTTTTCTCACGTTACCGGCAACTTTTCTGGGAATAAATGGAAAGAGATTCATTCTAAATATGCTGGACACAACCACAAACTCTTGCGCAGGAGTAGAAATAACTTATAATACTCAACTGGTGTCACATGGAAGAAATGCACTTTTTATTTTTGCCCTATTGTGGCCAACAATCTTGTTTACGGTCAATGATTTTTTTTTTAATTATTCCCAGAAATATTATGTTTTTGAGGGGAATTTTACACCTTTTTTGATAGGATTATTTTGCAGGGAAAATAAATAACAATATAATAGAACAGATACATGCAACAAAGAATAACAAATGATCTGAAAAGAACAAGAAACATATGAATATTTGAGATATAATTTGTGTTTCTGTTTAGTTTTAAATCCTTGTTTTCTTGTGTGTTTTTGAGTTTTTATGGATGGTACAGATGTGTTGTGTGGAGGTTTTGGGAAGATTTTAACACCTGGTTTGTCAATAAATAAAGAAATACATTAAAAAAGTTTAAAAAAAGTTCTTCTTATATATCTAACAATACTTGCCTGAATCATTGCAATCTCATTGGTGACGAGGCCGTATCGAATGACAAAGTTACACGCTGGGATGTCCAAACCTTCTTCTGCCACGGTTGTAGCGATCAGCAAGTTGATCTCGCCGTGCAAAAACTTCTTCAACACGTCCTTTTGCTCGGCCTGGAAGTGGAACATGTGTCAATGCAAAGAAGATTACGCAGTGAAGTGAAATACTAAATACTCACCGATGTCATGGGTTTGACATCGCTTTGGTCTCCTCCACCGATCAGAAAGGCGGCGTTCACGATCAGGTCTCCGAACTTGGCGTTGTCCCGTACCCATTGTGCCAGGGCAATAGCGCTGCGTCGTGTCTTGGTGAAAATGATGCCTCTGGCCTTGTCTTTGGTGCTGAACTCACGGAGGATCGTGTGCCGTAGCTTGGACAGACTGGCGTTCTCATACTCAGGCTGTTTGGCGAGCTCCTTCAGCTTGTCTTTGTTTCCTGTGAGGCATTTATTGTTTTATAATATAGTTATAGTAATATAGTTACAGTTAATCATTGTATTTAACTTATTATTATTATTAACTTATTATTATTATTTAACTTTAATGTTATGTAAGAGGGGCTTAGAAGGCAGTTTAGATTGTATTAAAACAAGACCCAGAGTCTAACTAGAGTAACAGCTTCAGACAGAGCAGTTAGCTTTATCCTCCAAGTGTTGCCATGGAACTTTTGTGTTTTCACAATAACTAATTGTAAAATGGATGTAAAATGGATTCAGATTCACATACAGTCCGTGGTTTTGGTTCAGATCTGTGCTCTGGTATGTGCCTGAAACCCAAAACCTGATGAGAAGGCAACACATCTAATTTGAGAAAATTGATATAATAATTTGATGATTATAGTGATGGTTCAATGAAGAAATAAAGGTGTGTGGTCTTTGAAGCATGTTTCATCTTGCACTGCTTGTTTCAATGTGGTTTTGTCTGTGAAGAATGAGTTTTATTTGAGAGGAATGGAGGTAAATGTCAGATACCGTCAAACAGGTTGAAGAGGAATCTCTCAGTGTCAGTGGTGTCGATAAGCTCCCCATCTGGAGAAGTCTTCTTTTTCTTCTCATCTTCATAAAAAGAGTTGAGGAAGCTGAAGGCGTCACACATTCGGATGGTGTTGCTCAGCTGCAGACCGGTGTTGTACTGTTTCAGGTGCTCGGCGCAGTCCCGCAGCTTCTCCTTTGCCTCTTTGACGGCTAAAATCAAATAGACTTACATTAAAAGAACTTATAAGTGGATACAAACATTGACTGCACATGTGAGAGAAAACCCTCACCCTCTCTCTCTGTCTGAACCACCCATTGCTCATACGTCTGAGAGCCGCACTCATGGCCCGGGTTCAGCTCAGCGTGTGTGTGGATGTCATTCATTATTTTCTTGATGACATCACCAAAAGGATCCTAAGGACAAATGGGGTGAACGTGTCAGTTGAACAACACAACGGATTGGCGGTAAATGCCCCTTTGCAGTTGGCTGCCAGACGTCATTAAAAGCAACAACAACAACAACAACAACAACAACAAAGTATTATAATTAAATATCTTACCGCCTTTCGGGCTTCAATTCCTTCCACTTTTTTGAGCGACTCCTTTGAGTACTTCCCCAGGTTTGCGGTCATGATGGTGGAGGCATCCAAGTTAGCGCAGATCTAACAACATGAGAATAAAACTGTAATACTCTTATTTTCCTTTAAGTTAAGTTAAGTTAAGCTAAAGTGGCCTCTGATGGTGCTTTCCTAACTGGTACATAAGTACTCAGCCAAATGTATTTTAGCTTGTGTATATGTGTGTGTTAGTGCATGCCTAAGTGAGTGTAACTGAGTGTGGTTGTGTGAATTGCAAAGCTTACATTTGATGTATAAAAAGTGCTTTATAATCAGTTTTATTCAATGATTGCATTTCTTCCTGTGGATGGCTGAATGTGGTAGAAATACAATTGGTTGCTGGCTGTGCAGCTGATATTGAACTGTAGTTTCCGTTAACTGTTACTGCACTTTAGTCCCCACAGAGAAACGTTTGTCTGGGAGTCACAGGCATTTGTCTTTATACATTTTTCATAAAACATGCGCCTGATGGACAAATGTTACTGTCCCTGGCAAAGGCTTGGGTCAAATGACAATAGTTTTTTCTCATATTGATACTTTTTTCTTAATCAAACAATACAGACTTATAATATTGTCATTTAACACAAACAATAGTCAAATTGTGTTCTCCAAAGACTAAAAGGGGCTTTTACTGACAGAGGATCAGCTGTGGACCTCTTGATATGACCCAAACTGAACTTAACGTCATTTCAAGTGTGATTATGGCACAGCCCTTTCCCGGGAGTCTTTCATACGAGTCTCAACCATTAAAATGCCATTTACTATGAATAAGTGACTCACTCAGTTCTACATTTGTATCACAAACTGCTGCTTTTACAACATACTTCACGATGGACGTTTTCCAGCAACAAACAAACCGAAGTCAGCTACAGGCCCTTTAACATATCCCCATTGTGCTACCATGGTTACGCACTCGCAGTATGTGCTCCTCCGTTTTGGACATCTTAGTAGCTCCGCCCACTCCCGGTGAAGCGGTCAGGCCCAGGATCTGAGGCAGGGGCGTGGTCTCCTTCTGCTCCTTCTCCAGCTTCTTGTTCTTGTGTTTTTGGGTGAGGAAGCGCATCATGATGTGGTTGTAGACGCCTCCTTTCTGCGTGTGGTGGCACTCGTCTATCACGATCAAGGACACATCTAAAACAACAACACGGCAACTTTAGTTTAGTATTTTATTATGTTAAGACCTGGTGTGTGACGGATGGGGCAGGAGCATTCTTGTAAGAAGAAGAACAGGAAAATCCAGAAATGTTACACCTCCTTATTTATATTTGAAGCGTTGGGAAGAATACGCTGAAAATGTAGTTTAAGAATAACTGCAGAAAAATGTGTTTTGTAACTAATTCCATCACATGTACTTTATTTTGAATACTTAAAATACCTTCATGTTGAGTATATTATAGTGGGAAAACATAATAAGGATTAAAACAGCTTTTGTTTCACTGTTACACATTTATTTAGAAGATAAGAGAACTGTTACTAGCCAATAGCCATAGTAACCATAGCAATTCACAGTTCAAAACAAAATATGAAATCTTCTGGATGGATGAAACAGAAAATTGAAACTCAAGAATGGAAGCTTGTGACACTATTCAGCAGTAGTAGTTCTGACCTGTAGTCGTCACAGATGATTAATACTATTGTACATTAGGACACCAAATAAAATATACGGTGACTGACAGGAATTGCTTATTGTTTATTGAATTTTTTATTTGATAATGTCACTTGGGTTTGCTACAAAACACTTTTCTCCTATGTGTTTTTAAACCCTTTATAATCCAGATAACTATTACAATTAACTAAATATGACCAGGATTATTATTATTATCATTATTTTATTTTAAAGGAATAAGACTAGGATTATTTTGACAGTTGACTAGTCACTATTAGTATCTATACATTAGTAGTCTATTCATGGGTTTCAGAAAGATGAACATTTAGGATAACGGTTAACAATTTAATACCAAATATGATATATTTTGAGTGGGAAAAAGTCTTCAAAATGTTGCACAAAACTCACAAAAACAATGATGTAATCGAGTTCTTCAACACGCAATTATACCATTTTTTTTTTTATGAAGCGACTGAGGTTTCGATCTCTTTGTTTTGTGGCTAGATGCAATAAACAGGGCATCTGAGGCAAATAAACCAACATCGCAGTTCAAACTTCAAAGGAAAAAGAGAACAGGCTGAAAGAGGAAAAATGTCTGCAATTCCGCCATAGAAATCAGGACTTTATTAAAGGATCCGTGGCACAATAGCGTGCAAAAGTGCCAACACAAATGGCACACAACTGACGACACGTGTCAATTCAAGTTTGTACAACGGCAGCCCTGCAGGAATAGAGTATGGGGAGAATGGCAGCTCGATGCGGTGCGGGTGAAAGAAGCTCTCTGGTGAATAAGCCGAGCCACACGCTGATGGCTTGAACAGACGCTCGGCCTGGAAACTACTTCAAGAGGGAAAAAAAATGGAGGCATTTGAGCAAACAGCTGTTCCTCTGTGGTGGACCAGGGAGAGCTCCTGTCAGGTGCCACAGGAGACGAGCGGAGAGGCACCCATTCAAAGAGCTGTCGCCTTCTGCGTTACGTCATTGTAACTGAGGAAAAGGGTTTAAAATAGCGTGTGGCTGCTCTGTAATTTACTATGGAGCTTGTGACGTGAAATGAGAGGCTTGCAATGGCCCGTTTGTGTCTTATTCATTTCCTTTGTATACAGTATTTCCACTGACTCTATATTTACAAGCTTGACAGGAAGAACTAACTTAGTAACATTTATAAGTCATAATTTTGACCATTAAAACTGAATAGAGGTGGAAACTTTTACTTCACTACATTTTAGAGCAGATATCTGTACTTTTGAAAAGGACTGACAAGCAAAAAAGCTGTTTTTTTCCAGCACGTCCATAGTAACATCCTGACTGATGATTTTGAGTTGAAGTCTGGGCTTTGAACAAACAAAAATATAGGCTACATACATATAACAAATCTAGAAACATTGACAACATTTTTTCAATATGACCACATTTCAATCGTTCATAGTTTCCCCAAAAAATGTGCAAAGTACTTTTTACTCTAAAAGTACAAAGTATGTTGTATGTTATACTTGAGTAATGATGTTTTTTCTCTTTTATCTGTAGTTTTACTTTACAAAAATCAAGAACTTCTTCCACCACTGACGCTACAGTATCCACTACTAGCATTCCAGTGTTCTCCCATCCAAGTCCTGCCCAGTTTCTCTCTCTTTATTGCTTTCCTTCACGATCTTTCTCTCTCTTCCTCTCTTTTTTATGGTATAGAGTAAAACACATACTTTGAAAAGGTACAACTACAGAAGACATAAAACTACAGTGGTGGTAAATGCACCTTCTCAGTTGACTGCCGACTGCCATTAAAAGCAACATAACAACAACAACAACAATCCCATCCTGCTTAGTTTCTGAGATCTGTTGAGATCAGGCATTGACACGTTGGTATTACCACCATTACACCTCTTGTGGCACAGTTGGGAGCATCTGATTTGTTCACATGAGGCCGATCACTTCAGAAACAGTCTTTGATTTGAGGCTAAACTGTTACAATGATGTTACATGTACTGTATGTCCTTGTGCACCATTAGCATTAGCCCGTACTGCCTATGCCGCGGGTTGGCTCTGGCTTTGGTAAGGCCACATCGTCTTTGGTTAAGTTTACTTTTCAAAATAAAATCTGCAAACTTTTTTTTGACAGCAATATGTATTTTTATATGTGAACATTTGAATACGTTTGCAGCTTATAATGACGTGGTTCAGAGCCAAACTAAAGCCCAAAGTTGTGATGAAATAATTTGTTTAGTTTTTTTTAGGTTGAACCTGTAAATAAGCACAATAATAGTGACTTTTACAGTGCCTTGGTTAAACACTGAATATGTGAATGGCACTCACCACTTAAATTCACCCCCTCGTCCTCTCCGCTCACAGACCTCTCTAAGGAGTTCTCCAGGATCTGCGCCGTGCACACCACCACGTCATACATCTTCACGATCTCTGTGAAAGTGATTTTGAGCTCCGAGTTTCCGCTGACTCTCTCCACTTTGTACGTGGGCTTCAGGAATTTGGAGAACTCCTCAGAGTAGAGCTGCTCCACCAAAGGCACCTACAAGACAGGGAAAAGGGTTTGGTGGTGTGATTCCTGCTACTGGCACTACGTTTTTGTGTCCTTGGGCAAGACAATTCTACCAATACTTGCCTGTTTGACTGTGTAAAAGTGTAAAGGGCAGCTGTGGCAAAAGAAGCTTACCAAAGTGTGAGTGAAGAGTTTAAGGAGAATATGCTTTGAAAAAGAAATACATATTTATCATTTCAAAGCATTTTGTCGTTATTATGAAAGCTAATTTTATTTGTAACGTGCTTTAGGGAAGTGTTTTCTTCTGTAATGATTATATTATGGGCAAAACTGTCTTCAACTGAATGTCCTATAGGGTTCATTATTGGCCTTAATTATGTTTACACTGCTGTTACCCCCGTGACGAGCTGGCCCCTGTTCAGGCTGTACCCCGCCTAAGGCCCAAAGTCAATGGGATGGGCTCCAGTCACCCACGACCCCTGACGGGATCAAGCAGTAGAAAATGAATGAATTGTAAATGTAAACATTTTAAATTTTGAGGGAATTTAAAGCATCTACATGCATGTATTTTATTTAAATGTGTTACATTTTGTGGAGTAGTGAATGGTGACAGTAATATAGTGCACATTAATATAGTGTCCATTAATATAGAGCACATTAATATAGAGCACATTAATATAGTGCACATTAATATAGTGTCCATTAATATAGAGCACATTAATATAGTGCACATTAATATAGTGTCCATTAATATAGAGCACATTAATATAGTGCACATTAATATAGTGCACATTAATATAGAGCACATTAATATAGTGCACATTAATATAGTGTCCATTAATATAGAGCACATTAATATAGTGCACATTAATATAGTGTCCATTAATATAGAGCACATTAATATAGTGCACATTAATATAGTGCACATTAATATAGAGCACATTAATATAGTGCACATTAATATAGTGTCCATTAATATAGTGCACATTAATATAGTGCACATTAATATAGTGCACATTAATATAGTGTCCATTAATATAGAGCACATTAATATAGTGCACATTAATATAGTGTCCATTAATATAGAGCACATTAATATAGTGCACATTAATATAGTGCACATTAATATAGAGCACATTAATATAGTGCACATTAATATAGTGCACATTAATATAGTGCACATTAATATAGTGCACATTAATATAGTGTCCATTAATATAGAGCACATTAATATAGTGCACATTAATATAGTGTCCATTAATATAGAGCACATTAATATAGTGCACATTAATATAGTGCACATTAATATAGTGCACATTAATATAGTGCACATTAATATAGTGTCCATTAATATAGAGCACATTAATATAGTGCACATTAATATAGTGTCCATTAATATAGTGCACATTAATATAGTGCACATTAATATAGTGTCCATTAATATAGTGCACATTAATATAGTGCACATTAATATAGTGCACAATAATATAGTGCACAATAATATAGTGCACAATAATATAGTGCCCATTAATATAGAGCACAATAATATAGTGCACATTAATATAGTGTCCATTAATATAGAGCACATTAATATAGTGCACATTAATATAGTGTCCATTAATATAGAGCACATTAATATAGTGCACATTAATATAGTGCACATTAATATAGTGCACAATAATATAGTGCACATTAATATAGTGCACAATAATATAGTGCACATTAATATAGTGCACATTAATATAGTGCATATTAATATAGAGCACATTAATATAGTGCACATTAATATAGTGCACAATAATATAGTGCACATTAATACAGTGCATATTAATATAGTGCACATTAATATAGTGCACAATAATATAGTGCACTTATAGTGCACATTAATATAGTGCACATTAATATAGAGCACATTAATATAGAGCACATTAATATAGTGCACAATAATATAGAGCACATTAATATAGTGCACAATAATATAGTGCACTTATAGTGCACATTAATATAGTGCACATTAATATAGAGCACATTAATATAGTGCACATTAATATAGAGCACATTAATATAGAGCACATTAATATAGTGCACAATAATATAGTGCACATTAATATAGAGCACATTAATATAGAGCACAATAATATAGAGCACATTAATATAGTGCACATTAATATAGAGCACATTAATATAGTGCACATTAATATAGTGCACATTAATATAGTGCACATTAATATAGTGCACATTAATATAGTGCACAATAATATAGAGCACATTAATATAGAGCACATTAATATAGTGCACATTAATATAGTGCACAATAATATAGAGCACATTAATATAGTGCACAATAATATAGAGCACATTAATATAGTGCACATTAATATAGTGTCCATTAATATAGTGCACATTAATATAGTGCACATTAATATAGTGCACATTAATATAGTGCACATTAATATAGTGCACATATAGTGCACATTAATATAGTGCATATTAATATAGTGCTGTTCTACCTCTGATGGGATCGATGGTGGCAACTCCTTTATGATTAATATTATAATTGTTCTTAATCCAGCAGCGAGCTTAATGAGAAGAGCATTTACCCCAGAACTTCAGCGCTCAGTTTCAGCACCAGCCGCTGAACTGTATCATTATTGTGGGATGAGAAAAGGCTCTGGGCATGTTTACTTTCTTGGCACATCATTGGTCAGTGGTATTATGATTAAACACCCATTTACTGTGACTCAAACTTTGGCTCGACCCCATTGTTTGGAGAACCCTTCTTTTATTGCAACCAAATGTGTGCTGAGAGACTGTTTAATCCTAGAAGGGAAAAAACACACGGAAAAACCCAATCGTTAACAAAGAGTGTGTAATCTGAGGCGCGCTGACCCACATGTGCAGTGAGAGATGTGAGGAATATGCTGGTTCAGGTAACAGTTTAACGGAGAAAAGGGGCTACAGTTTGTGTTGGAGATGAAAGACAGGTCAGAATTTAGTGGGAAATGTGACTTTTAACTGTTGAATGCAGTTTTTTGACATAGGTTGTGGACTCTGTCATTACAAGCCACTTGAAACAAAAACTGGCACGAAGTTCAATGCCCTTTTTTCACTACAGTATGAAAAGTGGGGGCTTTTTTCAATCACTAGGGCTGCAACTAACTCTTATTCTAGTAGCCGACTATGAGTGATTCGTTTTTCAATGAGTTGACTGTACATTGAGACTTTTTAAACAGATTTTTAACAATAACAAAGTTAAATGTGGTGTTTAAGATATATTTTTTTTAGTTGCCGAGTCATGATTAGTCGTTGCAGCCTTATCAATCACAAATATGTGGTGGTTGTCAGTTGAAAGTACTTTAAAGGCGCACTATGTTACCTTTTGATGGAGGGTCTGGAATAAATGCCAGATACAGTAGATAAGCCATACTGTGGAACATTCTGGAGCGCACAGGAGTGAGTAGAAGTAAACAGGAATATATTGCAAAAAGAATCTAACGTTAGGCTACATCTTCAAGGCAATTGTGAAAAGTAATTATAAACTCATTGTGGAGAATTATTGGGATGCTCAGAATAAGTAGGTGAGCGATACACGTGGACGGCTGCAAACAGTTTCAAATGAACTAGTTCTAAATTTCACGTTTTGATGACAGTAAAACTCTGGTACGGAACTTATACACGTGAAAAACAGAAGTAGTTCATTTTAAACGGTTCCTCACTTTAAGCTAAACTAAACTGGCTCAACTACATGGACAACGAATACAGCCGGTTTAAGACATAAGATTAATGGACTTAATTCCTAATATAGATATAGATTTTCTGTTCTTGTCTGATTTGTTTGAAAACAGTGCCTCGCCCATAGGGTTATTCAGGCCCTTGTTGTAAGGTTGTGACCTACAGAAGGCTCATGTGGGTTTCTCATACCTTGTTGACCAGGACTATGACTTTGGCTGGGAGTCCCTCTTTCTTTCTCTTGTCCAGATGCATTTTGGTGATGTACACGGCCACTCTGGTTTTGCCGGTGCCTGTAGGGAGACATATGATGATGTTTTTCCCCTCCAGGGCAGGTCGGGCCACTTCCATCTGATAATCTCGAAGGACAATCTTCTCCTTCTGCGAGTCATCAGCCGCTGCCTGTGAGTCATCCTCATCTGGAACAGCAAACATGGAGCAGTGTTATTCAGCATGTGTCTGTGAATGGAGCTATGGAACAAATATGTCGGAATTAGCTAAAGGTTTCTTATATTCAATGGAGATGTATGAGCTTGTCACATTAAAATTGGGACTAAATCAAACTTGGACTTGACCAAGACAAAACCAGGACTAGAACTAAACATGTTGAATATTTGTTCAACAGAATTGAAAAAAAATCAGCTGAACAAATGGATTTTTTGATATCACAATGACAATAAAAATAATACAATTAATTAATTAAACATTAAATAATGTAGTTCTGTTTATTTAACAGTGTCATACTAGTTATGTTCATTCTATAACTATTCAGGAAAGAGGGAAGATGCAATTTTGCCAAAGTTTAATTTTCAGTATAGAAATGAGTATCTAGCATCGTTAATAGTTTTAGTACCTCAATGATATCTGAAAGACCTGAGTGAGTGAAAACTATGCCTGGGCCATAAAAGGAGTTCCCAATTTCCACCCAACAACATTCAAATTATGTAAAGTGCAACATCTGACTGCACCTGAGAAAACAATACCTAACGCAATAATATCTGTCTGAATGTATAATTTTCAGTACAGTCAAGTCAGCCACCTAAGACTACGAAAGGGAAATGTCAAACCACGCACATTGTTCGAATGATTAAATCGCTATTTATTCCAGTCAGTCCTGACTATCCAGTTTTAGTCGCCTGTTTCCACATTATTACCAACAAAACACTAACTAATGTTTGTTGGCAGTTAACTTTATATCTTTATATGGGGTTAAGGTTAATTCTATTGTCATAAAATAAAGTGCTATGGCAAATGTGTCCTGTTTCCATGAGTAATTAAGACTTTTAGTTACAATATAATTCAGTCCTACCATGCTATGTAAATGTTAGGTAAAGGGCTCATATATCCAGAATGTAAAAAGGTATAACTTTTCTGAATAGTGTTTTTGAGCTGTAAAAACACCTGTATTTATATAAATGCATGATCTATAACTCTAATAATCTATGAGCTGGATAAGGCCCGTTGCTCTCTGTCCTGAGGCTAGTTTGTTAGTAGCAGATTAGTATGTTCTGCAGCTGTTGAGTCCAAACCAAGTTTTCCCATAAAGCATGTTTTTTTTTGTGAACGAAAAACTGCCTCGTTCACAAAGATCAGATTTTGGAGGTATTTCTTTCTATTTACAGAAATTAACTGAAAAAAGGTTTAACCTCAAAGTGTCTTTTCTAAATGTAATCTTTCTATTGTAAAATGTATGTCCACTTGGACCCGAGGAAGAATAGTCTTGTAAATAAATGAAAATAAAATAAATAAACCCATACAACACCATCTTACATTCATCATCCCGGTCTTATACTTATTATACTATTTGTGGAACAATCCAGGAAAACAATAGCAGTGCACCTTTAAATATATACCAAATATATCCCATGTTGACACCGAGGTGGGTTTTTCACAGTTCTTGAAAAGTTTTTTCTTTCCCAAACACAAAACAAACCATAGACATAAGAATCTATCATTAGGGCATTTGTATTTACGCTTTTGAGAAATATTTACATTTAGCCGTTTTAGGTTGCTTGTGGATCATCTGTCTTCTTCTGTCAAGACCCCCAACTCCTCCTTCCTTTTCCAGTCAAAATTTGACATTTCCTGCTTTTAGGCCATGAAACCCCCCAGAAAGTGCAGACAGATTTTAATTTTCCTCCTAAGACACAGTTCAAAGTTCACATCCAGCAACTACATCAAATCTTGTTTAAGAAATGCCAAAAAAGGATATGATAAAGCTCTGAAAACATTGAGAGAAGAAATTGCTGCCTTTGCACAGCCTTAGGAGCTTCCAGATGCTAAAGCTATAACAGGGAAAAGTGTGGACTGTGCCATTCTGGTGAGTCAAACCGCACGAGGCTGTAGTCAGGGCTGTGGCAAAGACAAGGCAGCAGTGGTATTTTCAGTGTCTGTCTGCAGAATATAGCTTTTATAGCAAAAAGGAAACTGGAGTTCCCTTTGCGAGAGATGAAAGTGAACGTGTCATCCAAGTTTTACCATCATTATTTGTTTAATGGGTGTTGGTCACAAAGGAAAAGTGGGGCTCATAGTATGAAAGAGGATTGTCTGTCACTGCTCACACTGAGTCTTTTTGTATTCAGATAGAATCCTCTGTAAAAATATGTATTTATTCCTACGGGCTTTGTGTGTTTATGTTCTTAACAGGGCCCAGAACCAAAGCTTGCTCAGGGGCCCTTACGCCACTGGATCAACCAATGGATTTGGTCCAGCCGATTTGAACCATTTCCCACAAATATGACATAGCACTCATACACTTAATATCAGCCCTCTACAAAGGAAAAAATAAAATAAATAAAGGCAGATTAGCCAATATGCTAAAAGAAAGTGCAAATAGCGCCCCCCCATGGCCATTCTATTGGTCCAACTCTAACGCGAACACAGCAGAAGACCACAGACTGTGATAAATGGTACGTTGCATTCTTCTTTTTATTGTTAACTGTACATTTATATTGCAAGTACTAGTATAATATTAGTTTTGGACCCTTCAACCAATGGGTGTGTCCGTGTTTTGACTGTCATTTTACACTCTCCCTTTTCCTCCCCAAAGATCAAAAGCCAGTACAAATTGCATACGTTTCACTTTGACGTTTGCTCATATTCTTTTACAACCTTTGGCATATGGTTTGGATTTGCAGCCTCGGCCATGCTTCGTCCTCTCTAACCTCCCTCAGCCTTATCACGGAACACACATGGAACATATTCTTTGGTGCGTGGAGCCAGGACGAAAAGAGTTTCCAATGACAACACATTCCAAGCAGACTTCATAATATGGCATCTAACTGGTCACACGTACAGCTCCTGTTTTGTTTAGGCTACTGGTTACTCACCTCCTACTTTGGACGGCTCAGCGCTGCTCTCAGGTTGTGCTGATTCAGCGTTTTCAGCACTGTACAAATCTGAAATCAATAGGAGAAATGTAAATATGAGAAATAATGTCGTCAGTATTTGTCAGTTTAAATAAAAAGAGTGTAGTGGTTGTCAAACATTTTGTACTCAGATACTAATACATCCTTTAGAGCAGGTATCAATACTGAAAACAAATGCGTGTTATAAAACAAGTACATTTTGAAAAGTACTTCAGTACGTTTACTTTTGTATTATACTAAGTAGGGCTGTAGTTGACTAAACAAATTCCTGGTTGAGTAAAGACCAGCCCTATTGACTAAGAAGGGTGTGGCAAAAGCTATCAAAGCTATACTAACTATACTAAAAAGCAGTATAAAATGTTAAGAGACATATTATCAATTTATGATTCACTTCAAAATCTTCAACTAACTCACTCCATATCTTCTCCTTTTTTGCTGTTGTCCCATATAAATCCTTTTAATCTAAATAAACATGTTGGTCGAGTAGACACTATCGACCGAAAGGATTCCAGCCGTAGTACTGTGCTTAAGTTTCACCGACATCTATTCCAGAAGATGTGCCAATTCAGCACAGCCTTTTCTCATTATTGTCTAATTTTATATAAAACAGCATTTTTTGAACACACTGTTTACAGGTAGTCATCACCTTGAATTAGCTGACCTCTACACACTTCTACTCCAGCTCAAAGGGCAGGTGATGGAATGAAAACAGTGTTGAGTTACACTGAAGGAAACAGGAAGTCAGCATAAGCATAAATGACCTGCCACACAACTTCATCTGTTTACGTTGTTCACAATGTTGCTGAAGCAGTACAATAAAGATTAAATCTTAGGATTTTTTCTTACAATTTAGATATAAATGTATGTTAAATAGTGTGATCACTCCTAAAACGAATCAAGAAAGGTTTATTAGCCTATGAATACTGTAGTAGAGCTCCCATCAGGCATTTAGAGGCCCAGGGCAAGAAGTCTCACAAGTCGATACAGGTTCAGCTCTGATCTTTAGTTTGGTACCACCTGTGGCAAATATTTATCATAGTTTGTCAAATTGCAGTTTGTGAAGACATTTTGAGAAACAAGTTTAAAATTACAAGTAGTTAGTGTTTATCAAATAAAAACTATTGTGTTATTTATATGGATTTTGGTGCCCATGTCCAACTAGGAAGTACAATTATAAACTTTACAAAAAATGTCAAACTTGGGACAAATAGGCAAAATGTTTAGTACAATCTAAAATATAATTGTGTTCACTACATTTTAGTGAAATGTATAATCTAACCTCTCAGTGAACTGATAGAAATTCATGGCACTGTTGAATTAGCATAGGCTACAAGGCTATGCTAGATATAAGGGAACAGTTACTGATGGATTTAAAGAGCCAGTACTACATTTTTTCCTCGTAGTGTTGAGCACAATTTGTTTTGCTCCAGTACATTTATGTTGTAAAAGCAGCTCCTTAAGGGTGTGCTCCTGGATGTATAATATTTTAACAGTGTGCACGGCATTTAATTATAAAGCAGGAAGTGCACTATTAGCATGCTAGTTGTTGTTAGCTTTACAGTGACTTCTAAGTTGTGAAAAGTGCTTATAAACTAATTGCAGTGAATAATTGGGGGGCTTGAAATACGTGAGAAAGTGAGGAATAACTTTGGAATGCCTTAAACCAGTTTAAAATGAACTGTTTTAAACTGTTTAAGACAGTAAAAATAAGGTACAGCCCCTTTAAGATTGTGTTAGATGTCCTGTTCTCTTCATGGGTGGACTAACTTAAATTCTCCCCAGAACATTCACCAATGTCACATGGACATCATATGGACAAATAATGTGAAGAAAAGCCTAACTTAACACAAAACACAAGCAATATCCAAGTTACCCATAATGTTCCTCATCGAGGCAAGCAGAGCTTAACACACAATAACAATAAAGCCTTCCTTTCCGTGTAAATTTACTGTGGGTAGTTTTATAGGCAGTTTGTAAATTTGCTTTCAGATTATTATGTGCAAATCAAAGCTTAGTGGAAAAGGACAAAATATTTAAACAATAATTCAACTAATCTACATCAACCTCTTATTTATGGACATAACACATTTTGAGAAATGAATTACAAAAACAGAAAAGAATGCATTAAAGGCAGGGCTTTGTCACAATGCTATGATTTTTTTTTAATTTCATCCATCTATACATTTTCTACTGCTTGTTCCCTTTCGGGGTCATGGGTGACTGGAGCCTATCCCAGTGACTTTGGGCCTTAGGCGGGGTGCACCCTGGACAGTGGCCAACTCGTCGCAGGGCCGACAGACATAGACATAGACACACAGATTCCATTCAGGTTCACTTCACTCTCACATTCATTCACTAGGGCCAATTTAGTCACCAATTTTGCCTAACACATGCATGTGTTTGGACGGTGGGAGGAGCCGGAGAACCTGGAGAGAACCCACAGTAACACGGGGAGAACATGCAGACTCCACTCAGAGAGATCATGTGATGTTGGTCTGGTCCGGGAATCTCCTTCTTGGGAGGCAAGAGCGCTAAACGCCTTTGCCACTGTGCACAATTTCATACATATTTTACCTATTTTATGCCCAACTACAAGCCTGTAACCGATACTTTGTCACTATTTTGAAATACATTGTAATGTATGTAAGAGAAAAAGGTTGACATTATTCCCCATTATTTTATGCATTTTCAATATATTTTGTGCTTTTTAACTGACATCTCAGTCGGACAGTTCAAATCGGTATCAGTATTGAATGTGTCATATATATTTTTCATATCATCAACAGTAATAACAAGTAATTTACATGTAGTGAACACAATTATATTTCAGTTTTTACTAAAGATTTTGTCTTGTGTCCCTGGTGTGTTACTTCCTGGTTGGACAAATATGACATAGGAAGAAGTAATTCCACAACTGTTACCTAGCAACCATTATGTAAAAAAACACACAATCCACATCAATTCCACAATAGTTATGATCTGACGATAAGTATTACCTGATAACACCTTTCTTTTGTTGAATGATCATTTAAACTGTCAGTGAAGTGTAAATTGTATTTTCAATAGCACGTCGCATATTGATGACATCACAGAGGGATTACGTGATAAAACTCCTGTAAGTTATATTTTTCAAAACGACTGCAACTTCACGAATGTATAACAATAATAAATATTTACCACAGGTGATATCGTACCAAACTACGTGATAATTAGAAAAGTGATGTTGTTCCTGTGACACCAGAACTACAGCATCTGCATACGTCAGTGAATCACCTGTAGATTCGTCCGAGGGGGCGGCGGCGGTCGCAGGACAGTCCTCACCCTTTAGATCTTTGGCTGGCCCTGGAGCTGGACATTCATTTCCTGTGAGATCATCTTTGTGTGAGGGCGTCTTCTCTGCTAAAACACAAGAAACCTCAAATTACATGCCAATACTGTTCTGAAGGCCTTTGAAATATGCTATAACTACACGGGAATAGATGTGTTAAATGTTGTGTGCGTCAGAGACATCAATGTGCAGTTAACGGTACAATGAGGCGAAGGGAAATTAAAGATTTGTTTTTGTTTAGTTTGTTTTTCTGCAAGAATCTGATTTAAAGAGTCTTTGTGAGGAAGGACGTTCACACTAAACCTGGACCAAACCAAGTCTATGCCTGGACTAAATTGGGTTCAAAACCATAACAAGTGCAAATGAATGGTGAACCCATTTTATGAGCCTGTGTTTTCTCTTTTACTACTTTAAATCTTAACCAATCACAGTCCAGAGAAGAAAATCAAGTCTAACCACGTTCCCATTTCCCAGAATAAACATAACTGTGATTACAAAGGAGATGACAGCTGGTGATGATGTTACATTCAGGGGCTAATAATAGTTCAAATATCCTGCTGACTTGAATGATTTGTTATAGGAAATCCCTATCAATATTCTCAACTCACTGTCGTCTTCTTCTGCAGATTGTCCTGTGAGCACCTTGTACAGGCTCTTGTGTTGTTCTTTACGTAGAACGTCCAGGAAATTAGAGTACCATCCATCACTCTGGACGATTCGCTCCAGAAGTTTACGTCTTTGTCTTCTAGGTTCTTGCTCTGCCTCTATCTACAGGGAAGGAAAAAATATTGATGATGTGCAGCTAATTAAAACATGCATATAGTATAGTTTGATTCAATTTTCGGGCTTATAAAATATTTTATTCTTTTTTTAATCATATACTTAAGTGTTAATATTGCAAATTAAATTCTATACAGTCAACATAGAGCCGAGGACACAAGCTTTATCTAATATGCACATTTTGTGATGTGGTTGTAAAAACACAAGATAATGAGCTTTACAACTAAAATAATTACATTTAGCACTTTAATTCCCTATGATAATTTGTGTGAAGTGTGACATTATGGAAAATCTACGAAACACTCGTGCGCCATCTTCTGCTTAAAGTCTGCAATTACAACCTGAAAGCAAACCACTGTAATATTGCATATATTAAGCTTACTCAAATAGATATATTTTGTATAAGTAACACAGGTTAACTCACGATCTCCTTATCTGCTTCAGTGATAAGCTCAGCAGCAACGCAGTCCCTGCTTAGGACAGGGACATCCATCTTCTCCAACAGGTCGGGGTAAAGGATCCTAAGCAGCTCGGCGCACATTTCATTCTCTGCCTCTTCCTTGGGGCTGGGCATTTCACCCTTCACGTATTTTGCTGCAGGTTCACATTCTGCTTGCACCAGTGCATCCACAAACCCCTGGAACCAGCCCGGCTCATGTGGCCCCTTCAGAACCTCAGTGATCAGCTGATCCGCAGCCACCGCTCCCTCTTTCTGTTGAATCTGACCTTTTTGCTCCGGGGATAGATAGTGAATATAATCGACAACTTGGTCTGCTTTGATGAGTTTTTTAAGCTGCGGCCTGAAAATTTCAATGAGACCTTTCCGCACCGCGTCCGATGCAGAATCCACACTTTCCGCCATAGTTTACGCACTTGTATCGGGGAGCAGAAGTTCAGCAGCGTCCGTCTGGAGGCAGGAAGAGGACCAAATGACTTGGATTGCAGAGAACACCTCCCTAAGATCTCTGAGTGTTCGTTTCCCCAACAACATGACACTTTCACTTTCGATTCTCGGTAAAAGAAAGACAGTAACTTGTCTGGCCGCTAGGGGGTGTGGTTGTAACATATTATTCACTGAAAGAACAGTTTGGCCTATATCTTCTAACAATATATCCAATTATATTATATATATATATGTATATATATATATATATATATATATATATATATATATATTCTCTTCACCCTTTACACTGCAGACTTCAGACACGACACCGACAGCTGTGTCCTGCAGAAGTTCTCTGACGACTCTGCCATCATCGGACTCATCACGGACGACGATGACGAGGAGTACAGAGGACTGGCGCAGGACTTTGTGGACTGGTGTCGGCGGAACCACCTCCTCATCAACGCGGGGAAGACCAAGGAGATGGTGGTGGATTTCCGCAGACGCCACCCCACTGCCCCCTCACCAGTGAACATCCAGGGACGGGACATTGAGAGAGTGGACTCATACAAGTACCTGGGTGTTCATCTGAACCACAAACTGGACTGGACTCATAACACAGACGCACTGTACAGGAAGAGCCAGAGTCGGCTCTACCTCCTGAGGAGACTCAGGTCTTTTGGAGTGACAGGGCCACTCCTGAAGACCTTCTACGACTCTGTGGTGGCATCAGCTCCTGTAGGTGTGGCCTGCTGGAGCAGCAGCATCACAGAGAGGGAGAGGAAGAGGCTGGACAGAGTCATCAAGAAGTCCAGCTCCGTCCTGGGCTGTGCTCTGGACTCGGTGCAGGAGGTGGGGGACAGGAAGGTCCTGGCTAGATTCACATCTATGCTGGACCATGAGTGTCGCCCCCTGCAGGACACTCTGTCCGCTCTGGAGAGCAGCTTCAGTGAGAGACTGATCCACCCTCGCTGTGGAAGGGAAAGGTTTCACAGGTCTTTCCTTCCTGCTGCTGTCAGACTTTATAACAAACACTGTTAGTCCTGAACACTCGCAATACTGACCTAACCATGTATTATGTGCAATTACTGTGAAATTCATGTGCAATCCATGTGCCGTCGTGACACATATTCATGTGCAATTACTGTCGAGATCACATGCAATGGTATTTATGTATTTATTTATTTATTTGTCTATGGGAGTTTCTATTTATTTATAGGAGATCTTCTACTGAAAGTGTTTTTCATATACATATATATTACATATATATATACATATACATATATATATACATATATATATATATATATATATATATATATATATATATATATATATATATATATATATATCATATTATTATTTATGAGCTGAAAGTGCATTATCAGTACCCACGCAATTAAGTAATCAAAATATGTTTACAGCAGGGGTCCTGGGCTGGAGGGGATTTCAAAATATAATCAAAACATTCTGACACTACTTTTTGTGAACATTCTTATGGGATTGGGACAAATGATACAATAACCTACTTAAATAAATCATATCAAACCTGATTATATGTTTTCACACGCAACATTGTTATGGGCAATTGTATTTTGCAATCCCATCTGAAAAGCTTGTGATTCCCTAATCTACAGTCCTTTCTGTTTCACTTTCAGCCTTCTTTAATGGGCAAAAGGGAAACAGAAACTTCGATCACTTAGATCACAAATACAAAACCCACAGAAACATCACGACCTCGAAGCTGCACAGGCCAAAAAACACACCCACAACCTGCATAATCTGTTTAACAATCAAAACCAGCACAACGTTATAAATGTGTCTTCATTTATTGCTCCAACAGCATCAGAACAAACATGATATACTACTGTTACTGTTAAGAGGTTCCCCAGTCTGTCTCCAACACTAGAAAAAAAACCATGTTCATTGTGGCATTCTCATATGACTCCAGTCTCAGTTCAGTCTACAGTTCCGGGTGCTGCTGATAGTGTGTAGTTTAGTCATAAATCAATAAATAAAACATTGCATTTGGATGTTTTGTATAGGCACAAAACCATCTCATAGGCTTCTTATGTACACAGGTATACTCTTCTTTTCTCAAAGTCTCTAATAAGTATAATTACATCCTATCAAATGAAGCTGACATCGTTTCATATAATGTGCTACTTTGGGCTCAAAAGCAGTGCAAAAAGTAGAAGTAGTAACACATACAAAAGACATGCACTGATCAGCTGTAACATCATACTTGTTTGTGCCGGGACAAGCAGGTAGGATGTGTCCCGGTGGCTTATTGGAATTCAGTAGGTGCACATCAGTGAGCACAGCAGTAATGCACGGAGTTTGTAGTAAAGTAACAGTAGTAGTAGCAGTAGAAGTAGTAGTAGAAGTATGTATTGCAGTGCAGTGTCCATAACCCCTGAGTCACGCGTCAGAGAAGACAGGCTTACATACAAACAAAAACAGGAAATGGTTCAAACATTTCCTCATTAAAAAGTGGCAGGAAATATTGTATACACTTTAAACATGGATCTTGTGTTTGCTTAGCATTCTAAACAGCAAAAAACAACGACAACATGGATTTGGATGAACACAGATATGCTTTAAAGTGTTTATGACAGGTTTTTATGTTTTACTGAGGATTATTCTGTTTGGATAGTACCTGTGGTGAATATATATTATAGTTTTACATTGGTCAAGTTACAGTTTGTGAAGAAAAGTTGACCAAAAAAAAAAATTTCAAATACAGGAAGAAGCGTTAGTCATCAAAACTCAAATTTCTATTCAAAATGTAGTTATTTATTAAAGGTGATGTCATGTGTTTTGACCTTTGCCCTTGTTTATAGGATGGTTGCTAGGTAACGTTATCACCAAAACCTGTTCTGTTTCTGTTATTGAATTACCGTGACGTAATATTGCTGCATTCACGTGGTCCTCGGCAAAATGTTTATCTGAATTTAAAAATTCACGTCGAGAAAACTACTCGAGTAAGTAATTAATCTTAAACATTTGCGCTCTTTGACTAAACGTCACTACATTTAGGAATTTAGTTAGTTAAGACTAGAAAAGAGCAACATATTTGCTAAAGAAAGGCCAGATACTACAGTTTAATGAAGATGTAACTTTAGCTAGCTAAAGTGAAAATCATTTTCAAAACAAATAAGAAGCTAACGTTTAGCTTTGGAGAAGGCTAACAACAACAACAACAACAACAACACACTTACGTTAGCTCTGTTGAACGCGGTTGAAGAGCAGACTCATGTTTTATTACTGGTCAAATCAAAATCCAGACCCATATAAAAAGTACACGAATAAAACGTTGAATTCCGAGTCTCCGAGAAGTGCATGAACGCAGCAAACGTCATGTCCGCTGCAACCAGAAAGTGAAAGTAGAAACTTTACCAAAACTGTCAAAATTAGGGAAAAGTAGGAAATAATTTTAGCTAAATATTATACATATAAATTAAGTTTGACTACATTTGAGTGAAATGACTAGTCTAACCCGCCATATGCACTTTAAATTACATTTTAATTGATATTTTTAAAGTCATATCTTGTGATCTGAAATTGTCACTTTTCCGACATTGTCATGAATAATAATTATTGATATAAAATAATATGTGTGTAACGTCATCGTTGATTGGTTACATTGATAGCATCCCAAAGCAGCTAGTTCAAGGAGGTATATAAAAAAACAACACTTGTTACCTGCTCTAATACTTCCTCTCACAATCATACGGACATATTTATACAGGGTCTGTCTCAACTGCTAACCTTCTGGTCAAGGGGCAAACGTGTCCGTCCACTGAGCTATTGCACCTATAAACGCTGTTGCGCCAAATCTATTACAAAGCAATTCGATGTTTTTTGGGAATGTATTTCTTTTATCGCACAATTCTCAATGTCAGTGGTTCTGCTGTGTATCACTGAGCTCACACATGTTTGGACTTTTCCCTTTACAAAAGCTGGAACTAGTGATATAAGTAGAGAATGTGGGATTGTTGTGTATTTATTAGTATAAATCTGTAGAATGTAAGGAAAACACTCACAGCTCGTTCAGTATGTGATATTTTAGACTCATTTTAAAAGTCCAGGATGTAACTTTTCTGGGGGAAGCTTTGCTGCATGCTTGTCTTCATGGATATGTTTCTGCTTTGCCTGAAATGTCCCACAGTATTACATTAAACTTCTCCATCTCCATCGAGCAAAGCATGTCACACTTTCAGGCATTTTCAAGAATATGTTTGGCAATAAAAACATGTACATGGAGTTAAGCATGTGGCAGAGCACCATCAGAAAAGCTGCATAAAAACGTTTAACCTGAAGATAATGAAATCACTTTGAGGCTTCCATAATGTTTTCTAATTGCAGTGCGGGCATCTGTCTTGAATCTTTCTCGTACCCTGTGGTGAGCCTAACGATCTGAATCATTTGTTGAACACCTGACGAAGAACATAATGGATGGATTCACAAAGATTTACGCTTTAGGATTCCTCCAGACAGCTCCCATGTAACGTCTCAACTGTTACAATATGTAACCGATGCTAATATACTGAAAACTGCAGCACTTATTATTATTCCATCACTGCAGTAAACAGTATCATATTCACATGCATGATTATTAAAAATAAAATAAAATCTTACTTCTATTATACCGAGCAAAAGAACAATACAGATGTCTGTGCCAGCATGCCGATTCAAAGTCTACGCTTAAGAGCTCCACGCCCACGTTTGAGCCGCTATGGGCCGCTTATGGGCCAATTATGGGCTGCTTATGGGCCGCTATGGGCCGGGGATGTCCGAGTCCGAGGCTGGTCCATGGGGGTGCGTGGCGGCGTCAGTGTGGGGCGAGGAGGAGGAGGAGGAGGAGGGGAGCATGAAGGCTGGGTGTGTGTGGGACATCGGGTGCAGTTGTTGTGTTTCTGGATGCTGATGTGGTTCAGTAAAGTTCTGTCCGAGCAGCGCGGTGAAGCTGTCCTCCGACGCTGTGGCCAAGCTCGACGCAGAGTCTTTGGCTTCATCGGCCGACGGCTCCGCTTTGTGAGACGGGCCCTGGGGATGGAGAAAAAAACGGGCTTGTGTTTTTTTTTTAAAGCAATAAACAATGCAATTCAACGTGTATACAGCATGTAGTTCATGTATGTTTGTTAAAATGCACTGTCCTGACCAACTAAATAAACTAATAAATATTAGATTTATAAGTTGAATGCCATACTGTGGAAGTGCTTCTTTAAATATTGATTCTAATGACAAACAAATATGTTGTTGACTATACATGAGTTTCAGAATGATGAGAAATTAGGACAGTTGTCAATAGCGGTTAACAATTGAAATCAAGATCTTTTCAAAGGGAAAAAGTCTACAAATGTTGCATAACACAAATCTGATACCCATGAATAACAAAAACATTTAATATGATATAATAGTGATATAACAGTGTATAAAAGTGTACAAAAGTGTCTCTGTGTTTGTGTCGGTTGCCCAATCAGAAAGCAGAATGAGCTCCTCTCTTTGGCATTCCAGATCCTATGGCTAAAACCATTCAGATAAAAGTAAAAAGTATCCAGTGTAAAATGTACTAAACTACTAAATTACTGTGAAATTCATGTGCAATCTATGTGCCGTCGTGACACATATTCATGTGCAATTACTGTCGTGATCACATGCAATGGTATTTATGTATTTATTTATTTATTTGTCTATGGGAGTTTTTATTTATAGGAGATCTTCTACTGAAAGTGTTTTTCAGACTTCCTATAAGTGATCTGTTCTTCTGTATCTACCTCTGGATCTACCTGCGTTGCACCAATGAAATTTCCCCATGTGGGACAATAAAGGAATATCTTATCTTATCTTATCTTAAACATGATGTAGGTTTACTTTGGCTCTGTCACTTACCTGAGCCCCTGTGTGGCTGAACATGTGGCTGGTGGACAGGGGGGCTGGCTGGAGCTTGGTGGCTGGTTTGTGGTACTCGGGGCTGGCTGTGACCGTGCTGTAGGCGGGAGGTCCTGGGGTCGGCTGTCTCTGGAGCAGATGAAGGATGGTCTGGATGTCCGTCATCAGCTGCGTCTCCAGGCTGAACAACCACAAGAAACACAACGTTAGAAAGGTTTAGGGCAAGACCAGGCGGCTAATAATTAAAAAAACACATACAGCACCAGCAGTATTCTGTTGAAATTCAAAACACATTTTAATTATTTAGTTTAAGCCTCACAATCAAACATAGAATAGCCTTTTTTATGATCTAAGACAACAAATAACACCAGTTTTTAAAGGTCAAACTTCTTCATTAGATTTGTAATAATTTCTGTGCTTTAATTTGTTTCACTACAAAACAAATATATTTTATTGTCATGTTATTTCATGTCAACAATAGCCATGGTGCATATCTGTCATTGTCACCTGGCATGGAAAATGCATCTCAATAAAAATGCAGTCTGTCCCCTTTAAAAGAGACTTTTAGATAAGATAAGACAAACGTTACTGTCCCCACAGGGGGCGCTCTGCCTGCCACACTCATACACACTCATACACACTCATACACACTCATACAAACTCATACACACTCATACACACTACAATCAGCCAGAGACAACAGCAGTCTGGGCCTCAAAGTATAAAAGAAAGACAATTTAAGTGTCTCTTTGTTCAGTGACCAGTTTGTGCCGTGAACAGTGGTCAATTGTCCAAGCAGCACCAGAGAACTAATAACTAGAAGTACAACTATGATACAAACCATTTACAGCGTTACAAGAGCTCAAAGAATTTACAAATATATGTACTTAGTATTCAACTATAACTGAACATTTACATTTTGGTCATTGTAAATCAAAATATTGATCTTACATCTTAGTAATAGAAACAGGTCCACAAACTACTTCAAGTCAAAACTGCAGAATTGATATGCCAAGTTAATCTTCAAGTTTAATTTATGAAAAGTGACATTTTAGAACACTACACCAGTTCATTTTTCAAATAATCACAACTTAGTACAGGGGTGTGGGCGGGGATAGGGGGTAGGAGAAAACAAGAATTTTCTGAGCACTCTGGCCTCAGTTGCTGGACAATACAATTAAAGTAAATCAATTTTTGCCCAAAATCACAACAGCAGTTGCCTTGAAGTGCGACAGTGAAAGCAGATCAAACAAAGTTCACAGGAAATTAGCAAGTGGATAATGTCCCATCATGCCCTGTGCTTAGACCCTCTCTCTCGGCAAGGACAAACTACAAAACCCTTTGGGAAAAGTATAAACCTCAATGAAGGAGAGATCCTCCTCAGACTGCAGATGGTCCAGGCCTGACACGCTTCCATTACAAGATTACTCACACAGTAACAGCAAACTAATAAGACTCAAAGCTCATTAAAGTTGGATGATAAGCCCAACTTTTGTATTTTATTTTAGGATTCCTTTAAAGTGTTTTCTCCCAACTGACAGGAAGTTCAAAGTACTCAAAAAAAAAAAAAAACTAAAGATAAAATAAAATGGATCTCTCTGTTATAATATATTCTCAGACTGAACGTGAAGGTCAGGTCTAAGTGCTCTTTCCATTGACACATTGCCACAAACACACGCACACGTGGTAAATACACTACACACAGTACACACAGTACACTACACACAGTACACACAGTACACACAGTACACACAGTACACACAGTACCCCACACGCCCCCCAGATGGCGCTGCTCCCTATGCGCTCTGCAGATGCTTTGTTCCGAGCAGCAGCCTTACAACAGCCAGGTCTTTCTTGGAGTGATAATTGTCTTGGTGTGGGAGGTGTGAATACGGGTTCTTTCGTGGAAATGGCTGCCTCACGCTCATGTGGTCAATCTAATTATGATCCCCCACTATTTTTAGAGCTGTGAACAAAATTATTTCTGCTCAATAACATTAATAGCGGTGTAATCCATTAGCGTAACCCGGGCAGTTGGCTTTTCTCATGCTCAGTTGGAGAAATATTGGCTACTGTTCATATGGCAGGACTTTAACAATTCAAACACATTATCAAAGTTTGAGAGTTTGCGACGTGCGGATTGAAGTAGTTGGAAAGTAAGAAAGGCGCATGGCATAGACTGGCAGCCACTCTTCTGTCAGTCTGCCCCAGAAGTATTTTACCTCAATATGAAATGTGTAGTAGTAGTAGTGAATGAATTATAAGCATGACATTTCGAAAAACACTCTATTAGATGAAAAAGAAAAAGAAAAAACAAAGTAATATGGTGTGATCCTGGACCTGGAATATTATGTCAGTCCAACAGAAATGTGTTAAAACATGTTTGAATGTGTTAGTTCAGGTTGGAGTATCAGACAAATGTGAAATATCTACAAAATTAATCAAAAACGTTCAGAATATCACCTTCTAAGTTTACAACATAGCTTTTTTTTCCATTTTATTTTGAATCAGCACTTTTTGTACCATCTTCACCATGAACCACATACTCGATATTCAAATTTTACATATCTTCAAATGAACATTCACGATATTATCAACATGGTGTAGGTGAAAACAGGAACTTTCTGAGCACTCGCGCCTCAGTTGCAGGTCAATTCAGGATTTACTCAAACAAACAGGAATCAATAACTACAACTTTTTGAGTGAACGAATGATGGGGAAACACTGTTATAACGCCTTTACTCCAACACCAGCTCGCATTCAGTAAAAGAACGAGGTCGGGTAAAGTGCAGTGGTGAAACTGCACGGCACAGAGTGAGGCAGTCCTGGATTTCAGCCGCTGTGGAAGCTTTCCCCCTGTTTTTCTGTAACAACCCCGGCTAAAAATACCAGCTGCCGTCCTGCTCCAGGTGCACTCTGGCACGCAACAGAATGGAAATAAAGCCACTCCGGTACGTCTATCCACGGTCGGTAATCGGCTTAATTCTAAATAGTATTTCTGTGGAGCCGTTTGAAGGCTTCGCGAGTCGTTGGTCTGACTTCTAAATGACAGTAGCTTCCCACATTTGAGTCCAATAAGGATCCGGTGCCAGCTCGTTCCCTTCCACCTACTCCTCCAGAACTGCCAGCAAAGGAAACTGCACCTCCATTACCAAGTGGGATGTGTAACAAAGACGAAGGCCCAATTTAAAAGAGTGTGGATTCAAAAAAGATATAATATTTTTAATGTAGAGAAATACACAAATGGGAGCTTGTCCTGGGGCTCGGCTGTGATTGGTCGGCTGGTGTCCTAATTTGACATAGCTTGGCTGCGTTAATTAGGCGGCACGCTCACTATGTAACAGGAAGTCAGGTTGAAAAAAATAAAAATAAAAAAAGAAGGTATTTCAGGAGTTGGGTAAAAAAGATGTTGGAGACTAATTATATGTGGGAAAAGTCTATTCAGAAATGTTAAGGAGTTGGACAGTGAGAATTTAGCTTGGTCAGCTATAAATGTGTAATAAATACAATTTAAATTATGATTAAATGTATCGATCCACTCAATACTGAAAATAATAAGCCTCTTCATAGTGTGATTTCACTGTGTGCCTATATAATCACAAGTAAGTGCAGGGATGTGGGCGGGGTTAGGGGGTATGTGAAACAGGAATTTGCCAAGCGTCAGTTGGAGGACAATACAGGATTAACTCAAACATGCATGAATCAAAACACAGCTTTGAGCAAGATAATGATGAGGAAACACTGTTATAACAAGGTGAGAAGCTCATTAAAGTTGATTTAGCATAACATATCCCCTTTAATAAGCTTTAATTTAAAGTAGAAATGACTAAATTAATACCCTAACACCCAATCAAGTAGTCACTAAGCCTGAATCATTAATATTCTATGTGTTAATCAAGTCTGTTCATCAATCATCGTTCATCATTCAAGGCTTCCACACATTAGTCAGTCCGGTTTGTGTTCAAGGTGTTTCCCTGTGAGAAAAGTGCACAGGCAGCAGTATGAAATCACTGTGACCTTTGACCTTCTGTGCTAGCGTCACTACATCATCAGTCAGTCCATAAATAGAGCCGTGTTTAGAAGGTACGGAGGTGAGCGTGAGGACGGCCGTGACTTATGAGGGTTTGGTCGGGTCCCACACTGCCCTTCACCATCAGTGCGCTTACATCGCACCACCAGCGCTGCAACGCTCCTGCTCACTGTACTTTTCATCACAATCGTGGCATGTTCACAATACAATATGGCTCTATTTGCACATAATGAAGATGCATCCTCCTGGAGCACGCCGTGGGGGTCGTATTACTTCTGAAAAAAACAATTACCGTATTTTCTGGACTATAAGTCGCACCGGAGTATAAGTCGCACCAGCCAAAAAAATCATAAAAGAGAAGGAAAAAACATGTATAAGTCGCACTGGAGTATGAAATGCGGGTGCAAGTGTGAAAATAACAAATGATGTCACATATAAGTCGCTCCGGAGTGTAAGTATAAGTAAGTATAAAAGTATAAATATAAGTATAAGTCGCACCCCGGCCAAAACTATGAAAAAAGGTGCGATTTATAGTCCGGAAAATATGGTAATAGTATCTGTACAGCTCCAAAGTGTGTCTTGTACTGGTTTTAGCACTGATTAGTAAGTAATGATAAATACGTGTGTGAATTGTTAGTGATTTTTGTCCACAAACTTAATGAAACCCAAAGCCGAGGAGTCTTAATTGAACAGTTCTTGCTCCTTTTTTGCTCTATAGTGTGTCTCTTGCATGTATTCTCGTAGCACATACCGGTTGAGATGCTCCTGGAGCTGTCCCAGGCGCTGCTCCACCTCCCCGTACGTGATTTCGCTGGCCGAGCTCTCGTCCTCTCCTCGCAGGTCCCGGAACTGTGCTGACTCATCCAGGTATTCCGCGGGCTTGCTACAGCTCCATTTATCACGGCACTCATCTAGGGAAGAGCCAAGGCAAACATGAGCGGTGCACATGTGGGCCAAAACAACGTCATCACTAAACAAAAAAGGGCCCCCGGAAATAGAAGCTAATTAATCTCTACAGGAGGGTGGTGCGGAGCCATTTATCAAGGGCCCCGTGCGCCGCGGAATTGTGAGGCGATGTTTTTCAGCGGCAAACTGAAGAGGTGTTATCTTGGCCGGGCAGATGTTAGCATGCAATTCACTGTCGAGCTGAGGCTATTGTCATTTATGGGACGGGACTTTGGTGATTGCAGATGGTCGGGTTGTAAAGATAGGGCCTGTTAAAGTACACCAAAGATCCAGTTTAAAAGCCTCGTGTTGTTCACTAATGGCAGAGCTGGAGAAAATGCGAAAAGTATCGATCGTAAGCGTGATGAGCAGAGCAAAGGTGGACACGTGTTTGTAAATGGGCGGATTATGAGGAATGGGGTCAAGGAATTTGTTAAAGTCAACGGTAACGAGGCTGAAATTGGATCTGTAGCGTCACATTTGATCTATGAAATGTCAGATTTTGTCAATAAATGCTGAGGTTGTTTAGGGATATTTGTGCTTTGGTCATTAGTGGGTTTGTTGAAATCATTTTGTTGAAATAAATAGCAGCTGAGAAAATGAAGAATGCAATGCATGTGTCTTGAAGGATGTCAGAAATTAAGTATGATTTTGTAGTTGTAATCAGTTTGTAATTGTAAAATGCAGTAAGCCAACAGAAAAACCTCACCTGGTAAAGTCTGTTCTTCTACAACCTTCCAACATTGTTAAATAAGTTATAAAGAGATATTCACACTGTATAAAGTTTGAAAGATGGGGACAAAGAGGCAGGTGCTGAAATTATGATAATATATGAATAAAGATAATAATTGCTTGCATTGACACATTTCACGTCATGTCAGAGTTTGCAAACTGGTTAAAATTAACTAGTTTTGTGTTTTTAGAAACAGTTTAAAAAATCTGGTACAGAACTTTTAAAATGATGTATAAGGTTTTATATATTATAAGGTATAGGTTTTATTGATCAGGATTATAAATAAAGCACATTTATGGTCAATTTCAGCTCCTGCATGGCATGCCAGAGTCAACACAAATGGATCTAAAGTTCATCATGCTTTGGGTGTGGATGACCCACAGGCGTCTGGAGTGGAACGCCGCCCCCTCGCTCCACAACATGAAAAAGTGTTTTTTCTTGTTGATTTATGTAAAAAAAAAAAAGAAATACCGATAGTAAAAAAAGAAAAAAGTGTTTTAAACCCTCGCACTATGGCTACTTTCTCACACCAATTCAGATTTTTTTGATGTACGAACCCTCTATCTTTGGCTGAATTGACTAGTTCACAAACTTCTTCTTCTACTAAGAGTTTTTGGCTCTTTTGTCCTCCAATTCCTCTTTCTCTGTTGTTTTCTGACGCTTTGACTCATTATTGTGATGTTAATCCCGGAAATGCTGCCTATTGATGACGTTCAGGTCAGATTTATTTCCACATGCAAAAGTGGCCAGGGTCAGATTTGAAAAAATTGGAATTGTACTGTTCACACTGTCCTGAAAAAAATCATAAACAGGTGACATATGGGCAAAAAAAAATCAGATTTGAGGTGCTGTGCCTGATGCATTCTAAGCACTCGTAATCATGAATTACGATGAGTTTATAAGCACGTTTCATAACTTTCAGGGGACAGAGCAGAGTTTACCCTCACAGGAAAGCTATCAAACATTAGCATGCTAACAGCAACCTTCCTGGTTCATGGAAAATAAAGCGCTCTAAAATCAGATCATTTTGACCCTATGAAAAAAGTACAGTTCCTTTAAGAATAAATATATTGCGTTCTTTGTGTTGCTTTGCCACTTCTTTGTTTCCCAGTATGGCAATAAACATAATGCCATACACTGTGCATTTATTTATTTATGGGGAGGTTTTTTTACTTCAAGTGGAGGAGTTCAAGTATCTCGGGGTCTTATTCACGAGTGAGGGAAGAATGGAGCGTGAGATTGACAGGCGGATCGGACCGTTGTGGTGAAGAAGGAGCTGAGTCGAAAGGCAAAGCTCTCGATTTACCGGTCAATCTACGTTCTTACCCTCACCTATGGTCATGAGCTTTGGGTAATAACCGAAAGGACAAGATCGCGCATACAAGCGGTCGAAATGAGTTTCCTCCGCCGTGTGGCTGGGCGCTCAGCCACACGGGAGGAGCTCGGAGTAGAGCCGCTGCTCCTCCACATCGAGAGGAGCCATCTGAGGTGACTTGGGCACGCTGGAGGGACTATGTCTCTCGACTGGCCTGGGAACGCCTCGTATAAAGCAGCAGAAAATGTATGAATAGACGAAAGGAGTTTTTTTTACAACTAAAAGAATACATTTAAAAACATTAATACGCTTCTCCACAGACTTGACCTGTAACTTGACCTAGTTGTATCACCATCTTGTCTCCATGGAGATAAGATACATTAAATGGCGTGCTGTGGAACATTCCAGGCAAAGCAATAACATTTCTAAGAAAAACCGGAGGCAAACTGTCCTCCCGAAAAGTAGTGCAGCTTTAATCGTCAAACATAATGCTCCATTTTGATCATGCAAATTGGAAGGGTTAGATGCTGTTTTTTTTTTTTTTTTAATGCTCTTATTTTATACTCAGGAAGAATGAATTAATTTCTTCATTTCGATATACATATAGATGCTACATATACATTCTAAATCCGGAATGGAGGCAAACAAGTAGTGAAACATTCTGCAAATTCAATGGAGAAACTGGAATTAACCACAGAATATCTCAAAATTTGAAAATTACTGCTGGTTTTGGTTGGGTGATATCAGAGCCTCGATTAAAAAAATCCCATTATATTATGCATTATTTGTCTGTTTACAGATTATATGCCTAATAGACACAAATTCAGATTCAGACATGCATCTCTGAAAATGCACTATAGTCTACAAAATGTTGCCCATGTCTCCCACAAAATCTTAAACATTCTGATGACAGATCATTTAAAGAGTCTATTTACAGGGAATACAAACTGTCACTTCCACTTCTGCCTGTGCTCCTGGTGACATGTTATACTTGTACCTTGGTAGGAGGCGGTGCAGACCATGCTCTCGGTGACGGGCAGTTGTCCCATCAGCGGCACCTCCAGGGTGGGCGTGTCGGGGGCCGGGATGGTGAGTACGTCCGAGTATCTCTTCAGGCACGAGTTAGACCCCTGCTCCCTCGCCGTCTCCTTGTTTTCTGCTGTGTAGGACCACAATTAACACCAGCAAACGCAACAACAATAAAGTTAACTCCACAGGGAGAGCGCGTCCTCCAGGGGCAGCATACAAAACAATAACAATGTACTAATAATAAGGAGAAAATGCAGTGTTGGGGATGTGTAAGGATTAACTTACGTTTAGGGAGATCCGGCGTAAATGAGATTCTTCGTTTAATAGTCTTTGGGGCTTCGAAATCGGACTCGCACTCCTGGGAACCGGAGGCCTGTAAAATGAGAAAATATGTAATTTAATTTTTATGTAAAGAAGCGACTGCATTATAAGACACTAAGTTTGGTGTTAGGGAAAGTTTAAGGCTGCACATGAGTACTTAACTCAACATTGGTGCCAAAAAACATTATGGTTCATTATTTTTCTTCTGCAATTTGATTCAAACACTATATATTACACGCTTCAATGACTGGAATGTTGTATAGTAGCATTTAGTCCGAAAATACAAATTTACACTGGTGTCTATGGCTGTAAGTCATTATTTCAAATGTAATCAGTTAAAACATTAAGAATATTTAAAATGTATGATGATTAGCTGTTTTTGGTAAGGTAAGTATAGAAAATTAGATATTAATCAGTACTAAAACTAGTATCAAAACACGATACATATTCAAGGATCAATACTAAAATCACATTACCAGGACTAAATGGGACCTTTTCTGAATGATTTTAGAATAGTTTTGAGCTTTATCAAATCACATGCAACATAAAGAAAAACTAACATTATTTTGTGTTGAAAATGGCAGTTTATGGTCTAAAAGAAGAGCACTTTGAATAGGCTCAGTAAGCAAATTCTGTATTGAATATTGAGCCTTTTCCTAGAATCAAAATCTCGTTTGAAATGTAAATACTGTGACAACACGACTGTTTACTCTCCAAATAATGTATTTATTTGAACAGTCAAAGGCAACAAAAGACATAAGACTCCCTCTTTAAATGTCAAAGCTCAATCCTGTACCTGTACTGGGTCGTCTCTGAGGTTAAAGGTCAGCTCTAAGTTGTTGAAAAAGTAGTCTGCGAACTCCGGGTACATGTCCAGCACCTCCAGCAGGTCCTCCCTCTGGATGGTGCTCAGGTCACAGTAGCTCAGCGCTCGCACGTCCGCGTTGGCTTTACCCGGTTTGGTGTACAAGTGGATCAGCTCCCCGAAGATGTCGTTTTTCCCTGTAATCATACGTACATGTACATTAAACACACTGCAAAAGCACTTGTCTCTTGTGGACACTAGTGAAATCCTTTGACTCCATATAGCATGTTACGATAAGTGAAATTTTTTTTACATCCAACTTCCTCGGGTTGGGTAAAGAGCCTTAAAAAACCCTTCAATATCCTCAATAGTCATCGTTCTCTTACAGATGCATGTCACTGGTTATCTGTTAACATGACCCAGTTCTGCCATACGCTATTCATAAAATGTGTCTTTCATTCAGATTTAAAAATATTAGGCCATATATTACAAGAGAGAATTGCATACCGTAGCCTTTACCATGTCTGTTTCGAACTCCTTTATTGCTCCTCCTTTTATGATCCGCCATCAATTGTGTTGCATTAAACCATATTTTCCATCTAAATACTAGAAAGTTGATGGTTAAATTCCTGCTCTATCGAACGTATAATTTAGTTGTGTCCTTGGTCGAGTGACTGAGATGCAGAGAAAAGCACTGAATTTGTAAAAAGGGTTAGGGCAATACAATACAATATAAAGCAATACAATATAAAGTATGATAATTGTTATTTTTTTGTTTTGTTGCTGTGAAGAAATGTAAATTCACCAAATCCATCCATATTATGATTTCATATTTTGCATTTGTGTTTTCAAAAGTTGATTTTTGTGCAACGCTGCAACTATAAAGCATTATATTACTTTGTGTATGAATTGTGCTGTACAAATACACTATATCTAAGTCATTTCCCTTCATCAATCAAGTCTTAGCCTGTTTTAAACTAGAAAGTCCTTATGGAAAAGCACAATATTTCCAATGACATTCTCCGGCGTGTTTCCTGTTCATTACACAGCGGAGTACCATTTCCCAAATTCCTTGAGCTTCCACACAACACGGCCTTGGCATGTTTATTTTGGTGCCTAATAGAAATCAAACAGCTCCTCCTCTCGCAGCAGACATTCTCCACAGACTTGTACTGCCAAACCTTTGATGCATTATGTATAACAGTGAGGAGCTACAAGTGCTTTCATGTGAGAGGAAAAGCAGGTCTGATTGTGACGGGCGTACTTGATGTTATTGTGCGCTTCAAAAGAAAGTGTCTTGATTGGGAAAGCAGTGGCGCTAATGAAGCTTGACAAAAAAGATAGCGGAATTATGATCGTTTATGACAAACTTTGATTTCAAACGAAGATGAGGAGTGTGGGATTTTTTATTTGAGATAAAAGAAAGATGAGACGAGCATGTTTTAGATGTTTTGTACTAAGTTTTGGGAACGTCCTGAAGACGTACAGCAGACATGCATGCTAACCACTATGCATTGATTACAAAAATACGAACGGTACGATGCGGTGTCAAATCCTGTTTTGCAAATTCTTAAATTCAAAAAAATTCAGAGAATGTGAATAGAGGTTAAGCCAATGACATCACATTTGAATTACAGCAATGAGTGTTAATGGTGAAGAATAAAATGTTCTCCTGTAAAAGCTAAAACACATCTAAAATGTGAAAGAGCTTATTCATTTCATGACAATCAAGGACATTTACAAAGGATTAACTGCTAAAGTCTAATCACAAATGTACATTTCTACAACTCTGATTAATATTGAGTTTGTACCTGACATATATTAAAGAAAAAGCAAGTAAACAGTCAAAAATCAGATTCACATTGATCACTGATACAGACTTTGGGATCGCACACAGTTGAACTGATACTGGTACCTTTGTAATGGGGGTTTTATGGGCAAATTTTAAGCAAAATTATCATAATATATTTTAGGTCAACAAATACATCTTCAATGTCAATTTATGTCACAGACAATAGTTTTCTTCTGACCTATCTGTAAAATCAGAAAAATGTGGTTTTATTTCAACACACGTAAAATGTAAAAGTTAAAATAAAACCAGGTTAAAATGTATTAATCAGATTCAGCTTTAAGCATTGGAAGAAAGTTAACAAAAATACAGACGATGTGTGTCATCATCTGTATTTGTGTATGTATAATATGTAAACTGTGTGAATGAGTGTATGCTGTAGTAGAGGGCGGTAAAGTGTATTTTAATGACTATGCAATAAAATGGAATATATCACAATTGAATAGGCCAATGGATTAACTGAAAGAATCATTGCAGTGGCCTCTGTTGGCCTATGATTCCTTCTCTTCCATCCCACCCTCTTTGCGTTTTCTATGTAATTCAACGTTTTATTGTATAAATGGTTAGAGAAGGAAAATTGTGTCTGAAAAAAGGCACAATCAAATGGGACTTGTTGATAAGTTGGTCAGCTCTGCGAAAGGTCATACTCACTTTGTCAAAGAAATAACATTTTAAACCTGTGGGGAACTGTCCTAAAGTTTGTATTTGTATTTGTAAAGAGTGTATTGGACCTTCAATGACTGTATTTTGCACCAGTCCAAATGTTTATTGGTTAGTTAGTTTTATTTTTAGATTTGCATGGCACATTTACTCTAAATGTTTGGAACAGCAGCTTTCTCACCTGGTTCTAGATTGACCTCTGTCCTATATTTTGGCCTGTGTCACCTCCTCTTCAACTCTTTGTGCTTGTGCTATGATCGAAACATCATAACTTAACAAATATGTATCATTAAGTATTTAGCCTTTGAATTGATGGCTTGAGTAATAATTTTTGCTTATTAAATACACATGGCTGGTCATACAATTTTAAATGTATGCATGTAAAAGGTGCATCGTGAGTAGAAGTAAAACAGAACTAAGGGAGAGTTGTTTTGAATCTCATTGAATTTCAGCCAGTGTGCCTTGTATTGTCAGGCACGGCCAATCTTTGTTATATAAAACAGCTTTTTTCCCTTCTAAAAGTTTGGTGATATTCTAATAGGAGGTCTGCCGCAGAACTTTTTCAACAAAAAAGGGTGCTGCACTTAAATAAGGGTGAAAAACAATATCTCACCTGGTTCCTCTTCCATCAATGAACTGGCCACGTTTTGGCCTGAGTCTGCGTCTCCTTCCTCTCTCCCACTTGTTGCTAACAACCAGGCATCAAAACAATACATATCTTATTATGCAGTATTGGATTCACATTCATTCATCCTTCTTTCTGGGTTTCCCCTTAGCTGGCTTGAGATGTTTTTATTTTAGTTTATTTTTAAAAACCTTATGTCCATGGTAAAAGGGTTGGACCGTACCAAATGTAGGGGTGATTTTTGTTTTATTTTAATATATTTATTTGCGCCATAACGTTTTATTTGTTTCACATTTACAGCTAAATAAGTAAAAAAGTGTGGGGGGGGAAATCCTTCTAAATTCAGGGCTTTTTTAAAAACATCCGGGGCTCAAGCCGAACCACCACCATGGTTGTGGGGCAAGTTGAAGTGTCCTTTATCTCCCTCTACCATTTACAAGCTAGCTCAGTCTACACAGTTGGGGCAACGAGGGTAATAGAAGAACCAAAACAAAAATTCTGTTTTTATTTTTTCCGTATAAAGAACATTCGAGCAAAACATAAGCTCCAGAGTCAAAAATTTGGCTAAATAACACTTTTTGTCATTTGTGCTGTCCATAGTCTGTACCACTGAGTCAGAATGTTGAATGTCGTGAAGGAACATTTTTATTATATTTAATATGAACAGTGCACGTCAATTAACACGTGTTAGTCCAACATGTTATATTAATCCATAATCCCATTGGCAGGACATGACGTCAGTGCAAACAGTATGTTATTGTAGGCTCTGCCACTAGTTTGTCTCCATTGAAATGTTATTGCTTAGTCTAGAATGTTCCACACTGTGGCGATAAGCAAGTGACACAACCGGGCCAAGTTATAGGTCTGATCTGTGGAGAGATGAGCCCTATCACAGTATGTTTTTCAAGCGTTTCAAAAACAAAACAAAAAACAGTGTTTGAGCAAAGGTAAAGTGCACATGTTTAATGCCATACTATGGGACAAGTGTCCATGGAAACAAGCAGGTGCCAGACCCTGTGCCAGAAAAGCACATTCTGTACACTTCTATCCACCTTATTCTGCCCCACCCACTTTTACCTCTAGCCTGCGCTTCCATTTGTGTTAAGCAGAAATCCCATTCATTTCAACAGAGAACCAGATCAAAAGTCTGATAGAACTTATTTTCTGTTGAGATCAGTCGCCCGATGCAAAAATCACACAACCGCAATGAACATGGCAACGCCCCTGGCAACGCCCCTGGCAACGACACCTGGGATAAGGTCAATAGTCTTTTTTTTACAATTATGACATGGATTTTATTGTGATAGAATCAACCTCAATATGTATTGTATCTAGTACTAAAAGTATGGCAAATTAAAGATAATAAATACAAAATTGTGATGTTCAGCGCAAGCTTTCCACTTCCACTTTCATTTATTTTTTCCCTTGGTTTGAGAACATAATACTAGTAAATTAATTGAACACAAGTTTCTTCAGGCTTTGGCCTTAATATTATGCATAACTTTGAATGTGGCCATTATAATAGTAAATTATCTACAACTTCCCTCTCCAACAGTTTAAAATGAATGGGATGTTGAAGCAGCCTTAAGGTTCAATTAGAGTGTATTTATTTGAAGCTGGTGCAGTTTGCAGGAGTCCAGGAGCGTCCAGGAGCAGAGATAATATGTCTGCAGTCAGTGTGTGTTTCACTGTACGGCCACATGCAGCGCTCAGTCCTCTCCACCAGCAACATTACACCATTATATTACACTGGAGGCACTTTCACAACCTGTGCTTTCTCATGTTTGTACTGTTCAATCGTGTCGGGATTTGACTGGGATGGACTGCATATCATTTCCTTTAAGTCCTGGCTGGCAGCTCTGATTGGTCCAATGATGTAGCACCTAAACTTGTCAGCAGTGGCCAGAAAGGATGTAACAGTAACAGTGATTGTGTTGAGTCTCAAAACCAAAAATGACTCAAAATCATTGTACATCCTTTGCCTTAATGTGTTGCTTTGTTGCCTGCTATAAAAAGAAGAAACTACACTAGAGCTTTATTATTACATTTAATTAATTTTCATCCATTGTAGCTTCAAAGCTTGTTTTCTCTAAAAACATTCTCTCCCATAGAAACTTTACAAGATTTTGATGAATTGAACTGAAGTATTTGTTGATATCAAATTTTAAGCTTTATTTGTTTCGTTTTTTTATAGCAATTCACATTGACAAATATATATTTCCTTACATTTATGAATGTAAGAATGTTGGAATTGATGTCACTAGTTGATTGTGTCTAATTGATGTTTCCTTGTCACCTCCAATACGAAATATTTAAAGAAAATAGTTATAATACTTTTGAATAGGACAGTAATGATAGCGAAGGGTGTGTACGCATTTCTGCAATAGGTCCCTGTAGTGTATTGTACAGTGTGTGAGGTAAAATAATACTAATATTGTACAGCGAGGATATTGTTACACTGCTAGTAGCCGCCGCGGGATGTATCTCTGCCTTAAAAACCTTAGTTGCTGCTTTAATAGAACTATTAGCTAGAGAGAATACCTGCATCAGCACTACAGCCAACACTATGGACAGTGTGCTGGAAGACAGGAGCTGGAGAGTGCTGAAGGCGCAGTGTGTTTGTGAGTAGTATCTCCATAAATGAGCTGATCTGTGAGATCAGTGACTGTCCGCATGTGTTTGTTAATAATGGCTAAGCTTAAACCCCATTCTGTCAGGTGCAGCTTTGCCGGGCATTCATCTCATGAATAATGGCAAGTTTAATCCAGGCTTGGCCTGCAGTACCTGGTCGTGCTTCCGCTCTAAAGATACAGAGAAATACTCATTACTCTAATATGAATGATGACCATTAATGTTTGTTTTGTTTGACAAGCAGGCAGATGTTAACATACGGATAAGAACATCAAATCTATGCTATATTATAAATGAATAAACAAATAAATACTGTGATATGAATCAATCACTGTACATATGCCACAATGTTGCCATTTGTCTAATGTCTTGCTTTTGTATTTATAGACTAGGAGAAGGGGTGGGCAGTGTTTTTGGAGCAGCCTGATAAAAATATACAGACGATATCGTGTCAGTTCAATAGAAATGTGTTGGAACATGCCTTTAAAAATATTAGCTGAGAAGAGCAGGATATAGTCACTTTTCTCAAAACACCTCCTCAGATTGAAAATAACATTCGGAGGGAGGTCGAAATGTCTTGATTTTTAAAAGTGTCCAGATGACTAGCTTTGAAACTTCCTCTACAAAAGGTCACTACAGGACAAATGAGGGATTACACCGAGTCGTACTGGTTGAAGTTTAAGTTTCAGACAAATGTGAAATCTCTGTAAAATAATTACAAAAGTGCAGAAATATCCCCTTACACCCTTATTTGAAAGTTCACATCACTTGTTGTCATTTTTATAAACGATAAACTCAATTTTCAAATGTTGCATATCTTCAAAACAACATTCACAATATTATCCACATTTCAATATATTGTCCACCTCGACGTAGAACGGTCGGAGGGACTGATGCCATGGATTGGCTGTCTCACTTCCATCAGTCAGCCCTGGGGCAGCTGAGGCTACAGTATGGCAAATCACCATATAAGTAGTGTAAAGAGGTCTGACGCTAAACCTTTTCATGCAATAAAAAAGAGCGTGTTTTAGATTCACCAGCGACCACATGGACGTGTCACCCACCGACCTTTTCCAATACCCCTGTATCGCCGCTACGAGCTGCTTCCTGCTGCTGTCAAGAGAATGGCAGCGATATTCCCTTTTCGTCTTAAAATTGCCAAACAACCTTTTCACAGAGGCACTTAATAGAAATGTCACAGCTTCAAACCTGTCACATGAGCAGCCCTTTTGCCAAGAGGACGAGATGCAAGCCATTTTCTGCTATTTCTGTCAAAACGTGAGAACATTTGGTTTAGTTAAAATAAAATTGCAGAGGGATTTATCTTTCTTGGAGTGGCGCATTTAGAATACGACGCTCACTCTTTCTGTGTCCATTAGGGACCAGCCTTGCCCATTGTGCCCACGTGACAGCAGCCTTTCAACACCATTTGCATTTGTCATACAGTTTGACATATGAAATAGTCTTTGCATAACAACAGTGTGTGTGGGCAACGGTTGGTGTGAAAGTTCTGACCAAACATTGCCTTTGATTCGATGACGTTTTTATAATGAAAAATGTCTCTTCTTGAGTAGGTTTAACTTTATTGTGGGGATTTAGCAGGTTTTAAACAGGTTAAAGTCACTTTTCTGGTGAGGCGTCCAACACCAGGAGATTGTATTGCTTTACACTGAATGTTGCACAGTACAACATTCAGCTCACTGTAGTTATCTTAAATCTACTAAATTACTGGCATTATTGCTCAGAAAATGAGTTGAAAAACATGCATTCTTAAGTGTTTTTACACAAAGAAGATAAACCTGGGTCTGAAGTTGTCAAGAAGGCTTTGATGACCGGCGTCCTGCGTGTTTAGAGTGAATAACGCACACATCAGCAGATTCGTTTGTGCGTCTACAGTCGTCACAAACTGATTGGCCCCGTGCTCTCTTTTCACTTGCCTTTAACTCAACTTTGACTTTAGCTATTCAGATAATTAAGATTATTCAGGACATAATATACATGTAAGAACTCAAACATAATGATCATTACTATATCAAAAGCAAAATTAAGTTGGATTTATACTCTATAAAAGTAAATCTGAATGAAAACTTATTTATATCTGGTTGTGTCACATTAACTTTACTTGACTAGAAGAATGGTGATCTAATAGACAGTTTGAATTGGAAGTATTTTACTGGTGTTTGGTCATGGGGTCAATAATTGTGAATAATCGTTAACTCGTCATATTTCTTTGCACAATAATTGTAATATCAAATGTGATATTATGACATACTATTCCATGGTGATAATAATAATGCCATTCTCTGTGACATTTCGGTCAATACAATAAGATCTCAGGTGGCGGACTGTCCAGAAAAGGCACATAGTGCACATTTAAGCCTTGCAAGTCCTTCCTGCGTTGTACAAACAGACATGGTTGCTACAGTTACAGATGGATTAACCTGGCCCAGTTGTGGTGCCCAGGTGTTGTTGACAACTTTGTGATGAAATGGACTATAAACTCAGATGTGAGCAAAGGAACAAACTCTTTTGGCTTGTTTATTTAAGCTGGACTACATGACTTTTCAGTTTGCATTATTTGAAACGTGGTTACTTGGGGACTTGTATTGTAAAATGTAGCTATTCTGAACACATTAGTAACATATTCCACTTTGAACAAAGGCAACTGTCGCACAATTGGGAAGTCCATTAAAGGGTCGGACACCTGCGACGTTATTGCTTTGCCTATGTTCCAGAGTAAGGCATTAACTTATCACTCTTGCATTTATTCAGTAAGAGGTGCCAGAAAAAGATGCCTTGAAAAATATGCATTCTTAGAAAGAGTGGGGTCGCCTCTTCACAGATCTGACCTGTAACTTGGCCTGGTGGTGACACCTGCTTGTCTACATGGAGACAGATAAGTGTAGTGTATGATATTGAGGAACAGTCAAGGCAAAGAATAGCATCTCGAGACAAGCAGGTGGCTGATGCCTCACCAAAAATAATTATAGTATTTTGTATTAAAAAAAAAAAACACATTTTGTTCCCACCAAAATAGAATACAGACTTCACAGTCAGCCTACAAAAAGATAGGAGAACCTTTCTTTGTCCCACAATGGGACAATAGTGATGCACAGTTAAAGAACGGCAAGATAATTAAAGCTATGTAATGAAAAATAAAGATAACTGCTATTAAAAAATACTTAAATCTAGCCATTTAACTAGAATATTATACTTTAGTTAAAGGACACAAATTAAGCATGTTGTAACATTGTTTCCTCACCAGAAACATACTTGAGGTTGTATTTAGCTCCATTCACGCTTCAGTGCTGTTTTTAAGTCCATAAATCATCACCTGACACATTCTGAGCACTCCTGTCACCAAATTTCGTTCATTACAACTGAGTGTCTGCATTAGCTTGTTTAAATCATTCTACAGCCAGTAGATGGAGTTCTACTAGAATTCCAGATGCGAGAAACCCTACATGCTAACTTTTAAACTACTAAACACCCAAATTACTTCATATTAAACACATTTTTTTAGTTCTATAACATGAGATTCCAAAGCTAAGAGGTACTAAACAGTATGTTTAAAGGACAAAAATAATGCAAACAATGCATAATATTTGTCCTTTAAGACACAAAAAACATTCTAAAATAACAAAATAAAACAGTAGAATAAAACTATGAAGTACAAATCTATGCACGCAAACAGAACAATGAAAAAACAATGTAAAACATCTACCGTACTTTTCGGGCTATACAGCGCTCCTGAATAACAGCCGTGCACGCGAAATGTACAAAGAAAACATAACTTGTACATATATGGGCCGCACCTGTCAATAAGCCGCAAGTGCCCACGTTGTAACATGAGATATTTACACATATACTACACAGTAGTGATGCGTCTTTTGAACTGTGGGTCTCGCAGCGCACCCGAGGTCTGCTGCGGTGTGGGTCCAATTAGAATCATTTCTCTTTTAGTTAGATAAGATAAGATATTCCTTTTGCCAGATTGTAATAAAACACAGCATTTTTAAGCTTAACAAACAGAGAACACATCACAGCTGTCCCTTCTGTCCCCTCTGTCCTTGATTACTCTGTGTGAACCAATTTACCTGTGTCTGTGTCTTCAAATCTGGTTCATCTGCTCCAGAGCTCGTACTTAGCAAGTGAGTGTTGCGTTGTAACATGAGATATTTACACAGAAATATGGTCCATTGTATTATAGCAGGATTGCCTTTTGACTCGTGGGGCAGGTTGGGCCAAGAAAGTCTCATTTCAATGCATCAGGTTCTAAACTGCAGACCGCCGTACATCACATGTCAGCGCTCCATGCATATCTTTGCGTTTCACTGCGTCTAGATTCACTTCCTCATTAGACTAATTTCTCTGTGAAAATGCTTAAAATATGGAAAACATGACGTGTCCCTTGGACAGTGACTACTGTCCACTGCTGTCTTCTTATACAGTGTGCCAAACGCTTCCTACTAGATTGGCCCCCTGAGGCCGTTAGCTAATAACCTATAAATTAGACGCACAGTTGTAATGACCGCAGGGTAAAAGCGTTGGAAAAAAGTGGAGGCTTAAATACCGAAAAGTACAGTAGATAGTGTGGACAAAAACAGTAACTTTACCTATAATGGCTACCACGATGTCATCTTTGAGAATCTCTATGGATCCGCGGGAGAGGAAGTAGAGCGCGGTGAGGACGTCGCCGCTGTGGACCAGGGTGTCACCAGGCGGGGCGTGGGTGGTCTGAAACCTCATGGCCAGCGCTCGCAGACAGCCTTGTGAAGCTCCCTGGAACGCCTTGGTGTTCTCGAGGAGGCTCTTGTTGAGGTGGAGACAAATATCCGCCTGCAGACACTCGGGGAAGCCTTTCAGCACCTGTCAGGAGGAAAAAAACACAGGGTAAGGGAAGTGCATTCGACGTTATGCTAGCTCTACGCAATTATTCATGACCCAGTGGAATGCACACGGATGGACTTGGAAGAAATGATGCTCGATGGCACACTGAGATAGAAATATTGAATCAAAACAAGCTTGTTCTATACAAGCTTCATGCATATACATAGGGGGGCGAGCGTATAGTCTGCATATGTTTCTCCCAAGATAAACTGGAAAGGTAGCAAGGCAATTATTATTAAATGTGTAAAAAGATAACACCCCCACAACGGGGCGCAGTGGATTTGAGTGCTGGCTTTGCAAACTGTACACACACTAAAGCGAAATGAAGGTGTTTGAGCTTTAAAAACATTCAGTTTGAAAAGAACCAGGGATTACAAGGAATCTCTTTTAAGTGAAAAAGTATGAGCTTGAAAAATAACACAAACTTTCTAGATCTTGGAATTATCAACTGTAATGTGCTTTAATTGTCTTTGGAATACTGTGATACACAATTAAGTCAGATTCAACTATTAATGGCTTGTCCAGAAGACACATTTTAAAGAACAATTTATGTTGTTCGAGGAAAATAGAAATGCCATTTTATTTGTATCTGTATAAAAATCTCCACAGATGGCACAAAGACTGCAGATAATGGTGCTGTCCATCAGTGTCTGCAGGGTGAAATTGTTTAATAAAAAAATTGTTGCTTACGTCGAAGTGGATCGCAAAGAAATTCTGAGTGCTGAATTGATCGAGTCTAGAGAAAGGTGCATGGACTTTGAAGGGCAAATATAATGACAAATTGACTTTTTCAAGCATTCAGCCATATTATAACATTATTCCCAATAACAATAACAATATAAAGGGTGCGTTCACATTTGTAGTCCAGGTTTAATTACAAATTCAGTTTCAGATTAGTTCCAATTTGTCAATGTGGTCTACGTGCAAGTGTGAATGCACCCTACGACTAAAAAAGAAAGTTTTGCAGCATAAAGAATTTAAGCTAAAAAGGCAATTAAAATCTCACAGTACACTACAAAAACATTCAAAGCATTACACATCCAGGACTTTGTTTAACAGCAAAGGATTAGCGCTAAAAATAGCACTTTTACTCTGCATGTCAAACACACCCAAAAGCATTTAGAGTCCCCTGATCCAATCAAACTTCCC
>NW_027315768.1:13105820-13193320 GCF_026437365.1 Eucyclogobius newberryi | reverse complement strand
TAAAATGTGTGGTAATATGTGTGGTAGTATGTGTGGTAGTACTGTATGTGTGGTAGTATGTGTGGTAGTACTGTATGTGTGGTAGTATGTGTGGTTGTATGTGTGGTAGTACTGTATGTGTGGTAGTACTGTATGTGTGGTAGTATGTGTGGTTGTATGTGTGGTAGTACTGTATGTGTGGTAGTACTGTATGTGTGGTTGTATGTGTGGTAGTATGTGTGGTAGTATGTATGTGTGGTAGTACTGTATGTGTGGTAGTATGTGTGGTTGTATGTGTGGTAGTACTGTATGTGTGGTAGTACTGTATGTGTGGTAGTATGTGTGGTTGTATGTGTGGTAGTATGTGTGGTAGTATGTGTGGTAGTATGTGTGGTAGTATGTGTGGTAGTATGTGTGGTTGTATGTGTGGTAGTACTGTATGTGTGGTAGTACTGTATGTGTGGTAGTATGTGTGGTTGTATGTGTGGTAGTACTGTATGTGTGGTAGTACTGTATGTGTGGTAGTATGTGTGGTTGTATGTGTGGTAGTATGTATGGTAGTATGTGTGGTAGTATGTGTGGTAGTATGTGTGGTAGTACTGTATGTGTGGTAGTACTGTATGTATGGTAGTATGTGTGGTAGTATGTGTGGTAGTATGTGTGGTAGTACTGTATGTGTGGTAGTACTGTATGTGTGGTAGTACTGTATGTGTGGTAGTATGTGTGGTTGTATGTGTGGTAGTATGTATGGTAGTATGTATGGTAGTATGTGTGGTAGTATGTCATGGAATCAGACATACACCGATGCTATTCCGTAACACATCGAGAACACAATTCAACTTAGAATATGAAACGACACAGAAATATCAGACATTTGTATGGCAAGCTTGGGAGAAAACGCGGGGACTGATCACGCAAGCTGTGGTAAGCAGCCTGCGTGACCCTCCTGCATCTCACCCCGTTTTTTCCCATGCTGGTTGGTTTTATTAGATATTCTGGAATAGGCGGGTCACATTTCTCATTGGTCAGCTTCACATCAAGGCACTTGGTATTTTTCCGTAGAGATAAAGCCTGCAAGGGGGGTGCAACTCCCCCCTGGGGCAACATTCTTTGGCCCATCTTTATGATACCTTCACAAACAAATGCAGTTTGTCACACACCCGTTCTCTTAGACTAATGATGCAGATAAAATATCACTATTATGCAGATAAAATACATCACAGAAATGTACTCATATATTCACATTTTATCACATAGTACTGTATGTGTGGTAGTATGTGTGGTAGTACTGTATGTGTGGTAGTACTGTATGTGTGGTAGTATGTATGATAGTATGTGTGGTAGTACTGTATGTGTGGTAGTATGTGTGGTAGTACTGTATGTGTGGTAGTACTGTATGTGTGGTAGTATGTATGATAGTATGTGTGGTAGTACTGTATGTGTGGTAGTATGTGTGGTAGTATGTGTGGTAGTATGTGTGGTAGTACTGTATGTGTGGTAGTATGTGTGGTAGTACTGTATGTGTGGTAGTACTGTATGTGTGGTAGTACTGTATGTGTGGTAGTATGTATGATAGTATGTGTGGTAGTACTGTATGTGTGGTAGTATGTATGATAGTATGTGTGGTAGTACTGTATGTGTGGTAGTACTGTATGTGTGGTAGTATGTATGATAGTATGTGTGGTAGTACTGTATGTGTGGTAGTATGTATGATAGTATGTGTGGTAGTACTGTATGTGTGGTAGTATGTGTGGTAGTACTGTATGTGTGGTAGTACTGTATGTGTGGTAGTATGTATGATAGTATGTGTGGTAGTACTGTATGTGTGGTAGTATGTGTGGTAGTATGTGTGGTAGTATGTGTGGTAGTACTGTATGTGTGGTAGTATGTGTGGTAGTACTGTATGTGTGGTAGTATGTGTGGTAGTACTGTATGTGTGGTAGTACTGTATGTGTGGTAGTACTGTATGTGTGGTAGTATGTGTGGTAGTACTGTATGTGTGGTAGTACTGTATGTGTGGTAGTACTGTATGTGTGGTAGTACTGTATGTGTGGTAGTATGTATGATAGTATGTGTGGTAGTACTGTATGTGTGGTAGTATGTGTGGTAGTACTGTATGTGTGGTAGTACTGTATGTGTGGTAGTACTGTATGTGTGGTAGTATGTATGATAGTATGTGTGGTAGTACTGTATGTGTGGTAGTATGTATGATAGTATGTGTGGTAGTACTGTATGTGTGGTAGTATGGGTGGTAGTACTGTATGTGTGGTAGTATGTGTGGTAGTACTGTATGTGTGGTAGTATGTATGATAGTATGTGTGGTAGTACTGTATGTGTGGTAGTATGGGTGGTAGTACTGTATGTGTGGTAGTATGTGTGGTAGTATGTGTGGTAGTATGTGTGGTAGTACTGTATGTGTGGTAGTATGTGTGGTAGTACTGTATGTGTGGTAGTATGTGTGGTAGTACTGTATGTGTGGTAGTACTGTATGTGTGGTAGTACTGTATGTGTGGTAGTACTGTATGTGTGGTAGTATGTATGATAGTATGGGTGGTAGTACTGTATGTGTGGTAGTATGTGTGGTAGTACTGTATGTGTGGTAGTACTGTATGTGTGGTAGTATGTATGATAGTATGGGTGGTAGTACTGTATGTGTGGTAGTACTGTATGTGTGGTAGTACTGTATGTGTGGTAGTATGTATGATAGTATGGGTGGTAGTACTGTATGTGTGGTAGTACTGTATGTGTGGTAGTACTGTATGTGTGGTAGTACTGTATGTGTGTGTAGTAGTATGTGTGGTAGAGTTACTCTCTTCTGACCGACTATCTAGCACACACATTTTAGTATCCAGGAGTTTCAGAATAATGAAACATGAGGTCTGTTGCCATAACAATTAACAATTCAAACAAAATATCCAATGTTTTCAAGGTGAACAGTCCTATTGTTGCTTATAAAGAGGAAGCTGAAACCCATGTATGGTTCTGCAGCATGTCAGGAAATGTTGTACACCAATGTATTCACATTCATTGATATTTATCCAAATGATCAAATACATGCTGATATTCTGAAAGGAATATTTTCAATTTACTCTAGGAAACAATTTAAAGGTCCAATAAATAACATTTCTGCTCAGGAATCCGGCGCCTGCTTTTCTCAATAGAAATTATATTGTTTAGTTTAGAATGTTCCAATATATGACATTCCACTTCTCTAATATCTCATCATAGCCTGTTTACATGTCAGATCTGTGGAAAGGCGAGCTGTAATAAAATACATTCTAGACAGATATGTTTAAAGCCATACTGTGGTACATTCCAAGCAAAGAAATCATTTATAACTCAACATCTGATTCTCCACACACTGAAAGTAAACGTGGATACAACTTTAATTGCTGCAGGAGTTCCTTCCAACAGAAATGTAATTATCTAAGGGCGATATTTGTTTACAACACAATTGCTCAAGACTGTAACAAAATAGGTTCCCTGAAAGAAAAGATGTTGTTGTAATTAGAAAACTTTGTACAATCTAATTTTACGCTGCTACACCACACATACTTCCTGTAGCCCCTTATTCCCTGCATTATCTTTCACAATATAGTCAAGCTAAATAAGCCAGATATTACAAGAACTCAAGGGGCAACATTCATTTCCGTAGTATTTATAACGCCGTGCACACAGTTCAGTAAAATGAAATTATTTTGATGTTCACACGTCACTGATCAAAATCTATTTCAGATACATTGGGCGCTTTAATCAAACAGGCTTTTAGGTTAAAACCGTCTTATTAAGCGGCTGAATGAATGGGTCGGCTGAGGACCATCTGCCACTGTCTCCACTGCACTGTTTTCCTCAATGAAAACACATGCATGACAGCAGCCCATTTATTAAGGTCATATTTTTATCAATGTTTATTTAGTCATGATGATAGCGTTGATGGGGCTGCGAGATGAATCACAGACGCATTTGCAATTGGCAACAAGGACAACAGTTCTACACACACAGACATATCCTGTCCTCTTAAGTCGTTTAATTGATTAATCTGTCAATTTTAAATCAACTAATTATTTTATTGGGATTACAGCAGGTAGTGGAGGGCTAGGAATGAGTTTGTTTGGATTTTAGAGGTGAATTGTTGCTTTTTAAAGATGAAGACAATAGAGTTTTGAAAGATTGTGCCACGCCTCCTTTAGTCAATAAGATTAGATTAGATTAGACTATAACCTTACTCTTATTATGTATAAAACCATGCTTTCCATAAATGTCTGCCACCTGCTTGTCTCTGTGGAGATGTTATTGCGTTGCCTGGTCTTACATTTATTCAGGGTTAGAGTTACCCTGAAAGATTTGTATTTTTACAGTGAGCAGGGTCTCCTCTGCACAGATCTGACCTGTAACTGGGCCTGAAAGAGCAACTGCTGGTCTCCATGGAGATATCATATGCCATACAGTTCATTCAAGGGGTCAGTTTCATGTAGACAAGCGCCTCCATCAGTAAAGTTACATTGTGCACCTTTAAGATAAGAACCGTCCACAATAAAACATAATAGAACACTGCTGATGCTCCAGTCAGATACCGCTGAATATTAATGTCATTCCTTTCATAACTTTAGAAAACAATATCCATTAATTGAATTGATCACAATCTAAAGCCTGTCTTCTCCTCCTGCTGTTCTGCTGTTCTGCTGTTATTCTGTCCTCTTTCCCCTTCTCATTCTAATAACCAAGTAAACCAACACTAAAGTTCTGACAAGTGAATGTAGGCCTTATTTAGTCATTGATTATTTAGTGAATAAAACAAGAAAAGTCTACGTGCCGCTCTGGACTCGGTGGAGGAGGTGGGGGACAGAAGGGTCCTGGCTAAACTCTCATCTATGCTGGACCATGAGTCTCACCCCCTGCAGGACACTCTGTCCGCTCTGGAGAGCAGCTTCAGTGACAGACTGATCCACCCTCGCTGTGTGAAGGAGACGTTTCACAGGTCTGTCCTTCTGCTGCTGTCAGACTCACAACAAACACTGTTAGTCCTGAACACATGTAACTGTCACACCCATGTGCAATACTGACTTTAACCATGTGCAATACTGACTTTAACCATGAGAAATAAGAGTGTTTACTTTACCACTATGATTAGTATTATTTTGTCTTATGTTAGCTTATTTTTTATATTTTTATCTTATTTATCTTTTTATTTTCAAATTTAAATTTATTTATTTTGTCTCTTTTCCCTATTAAGAATATGAGAGGTTCTGTACATAGGAGTTTTGTTTATAAGAGTGTTATCTGTTATTTTCTTCTGTATCTGCTTGCGTTGCAACACCAAAATGTCCCCATGTGTGGACAAATAAAGGCTATCTTAACTTATCTTATCCATCGCTAATAAGGTAAATTAATCAGCTGTATTTAACGTCATTAACAAGTTGAAACTCAACACTTTATATTTAAATGTATTGAGACAAAATAAAATTTCCAAAGAGCCAAATATCTCCTCTGTTTGGCGGAGGTCGTGTGTCTCTGTTTCCTCCTCTGTCCCACTAAAGAGGTGCAGCACTGCTCCTCCTGCTCCTCAGAGAGTTCACTTCAAAGAGTGAGCACATAGATCAGAGAGACAGGGAAACCGAGCAGCAAAGTGAAGGCCAGACGTCATAGTGAAGGCCAGACGTCATAGTGAAGGCCAGACGTCATAGTGAAGGCCAGACGTCATAGTGAAGGCCAGACGTCATACTGAAGGCCAGACGTCATAGTGAAGGCCAGACGTCATAGTGAAGGCCAGACGTCATAGTGAAGGCCAGACGTCATAGTGAAGGCCAGACGTCATAGTGAAGGCCAGACGTCATAGTGAAGGCCAGACGTCATACTGAAGGCCAGACGTCATAGTGAAGGCCAGACGTCATAGTGAAGGCCAGACGTCATACTGAAGGCCAGACGTCATAGTGAAGGCCAGACGTCATAGTGAAGGCAAGACGTCATAGTGAAGGCCAGACGTCATAGTGAAGGCCAGACGTCATAGTGAAGGCCAGACGTCATACTGAAGGCCAGACGTCATAGTGAAGGCAAGACGTCATAGTGAAGGCCAGACGTCATACTGAAGGCCAGACGTCATAGTGAAGGCAAGACGTCATAGTGAAGGCCAGACGTCATAGTGAAGGCCAGACGTCATAGTGAAGGCCAGACGTCATAGTGAAGGCCAGACGTCATAGTGAAGCCAGACGTCATAGTGAAGGCCAGACGGCATAGTGAAGGCAAGACGGCATAGTGAAGGCCAGACGTCATAGTGAAGCCAGACGTCATACTGAAGGCCAGACGTCATACTGAAGGCCAGACGTCATAGTGAAGGCCAGACGGCATAGTGAAGGCCAGACGTCATAGTGAAGGCCAGACGTCATAGTGAAGCCAGACGTCATACTGAAGGCCAGACGTCATACTGAAGGCCAGACGTCATAGTGAAGGCCAGACGTCATAGTGAAGCCAGACGTCATACTGAAGGCCAGACGTCATACTGAAGGCCAGACGTCATAGTGAAGGCCAGACGTCATAGTGAAGGCCAGACGGCATAGTGAAGGCAAGACGTCATAGTGAAGGCCAGACGTCATAGTGAAGGCCAGACGTCATAGTGAAGCCAGACGTCATACTGAAGGCCAGACGTCATAGTGAAGGCCAGACGGCATAGTGAAGGCAAGACGTCATACTGAAGGCCAGACGTCATAGTGAAGGCCAGACGTCATAGTGAAGGCCAGACGTCATAGTGAAGGCCAGACGGCATAGTGAAGGCCAGACGTCATAGTGAAGGCCACACATCATAGATGAAGGCCAGACGTCATGGTGACGAGCAGCTGAGGTGAAAAGTGGGTGGGGACAAGTAATGAAAGGGTCCGAGCCCACAGTGTCCAGTGTTTCTGCAGCCCGGCCTCGGGAATTGGCGCAGCGCATCTTGAGCTTTCTCACATCTAATGTGGCTGCATCACTCCTCGCCTTCTGTAGGTCACAAACATTTTGGCTCCTGGACAATCAAACCTGCAGTCACAATGTGTAGCTTTTACTAATGTTTAAAATGTATGTGCATATTTTTGAGGCTGTGTTAAATTTCCTGTTTGTGCCGTCCTGTGAAATGTGCTGTGTGTCTGCCTTTATAGTTAAATCTGGCATATTTACATGTGTTCATGTTAGTTAATATGCACTCTCACATTTCAAATAAATAAATAAATTCAGTGTCCTTGGCATCAGACGCCGTAGTTGAAAATGGAACTTTTGGGGAAATTTGTGGTGCTTCAACCAATCAGGAGCTTCCTCTTGAGTAGCAGCCATTCCTCTGAATATGAATGAATTGCATTGTCAGTAAGAGCCCGAATTGTGTCTAGCACAAACCTGGCCTTTCTCCAGCGTCTGCCCTCAAAAGAATAGACATCCAACAACCAACGCCGCGGTCTGAACGCACCATCATGTTTTTGGGATGTATTTAATCTGTTGCGATATCAATACTACTTGCAATATCAATACTGCAATATTTTGTGCAGCCATAGCAATTGAACATCCTAAATGTTATTGTCTTTGTGTCTTTTTCTTTTAGTTTTGTGGCAAGGTAGATGCACTTAATGCCATACTGTGGAACATTCCAGGCAAAGCAATAACATGGAGACCAGCTTTTTAACGTGTACAAAATGTGCACTTTTAACAGAATCCTAGTATTAAAACATAAATCGCAAATCTGATGGCAATGGCAATCCTAGTCCGTGTGTGAGTGATTTTATTGTTGTTTTTGCATCTGACAGGAGTGACTCAGCGGCGCTCAGAGGAAAAGATGATTATGGTCGATAATCAGGAGATTTTCGGGTGAAATGGAGTTCTTTTGGAGCTCGAACAATCCATCGACTGACAGCCCTGGCACCGAACCTGCACCCAAGGCCCTCCCACATCTGCATCTCCCGCCTCTCCTACCACACGCACACACACTCTCACACGCCATTCTCCTCACTGAAATGCATCATTGATTGCCATTTGGTAAGCCATTAATCCGTGTAAATGGATTCGAGACTGGAAACCATTCAAAAAAAAAGAGCGAAAAAAAGAAACATGCAATTTAAAGTAATCCGTCCAGGGCAGAGACTGTAAGATAGAGGCTGTAAGTAGAGGCCTCGGGGCACAAGTCTGGGCTTAGAGTGAATGGATAACAAGATGGCGGTGGGCAGCCATGTGGTCTATAAAGCTTCCTGGGAAAAATGAGAATGCATGAGAAAATCAGAATGAATTCAAGCCAAAGATAAGCAGGGTCAGATATGGATGTCTCGCTGGTGCTCAAAGGGCTGATGGAAAAGTGACCTCTGCCAAGGCATTTCAGCAAGAGACAGATCTTTTGGTACTTTTTTACATGGTATTCATGCTTCAAGTGATCGGACACATTTTTGTACCAGATCTCTGTAATCATATGCCATTTCCCCCCCTAGTGGCCAGTATCCGTCCTTTTAACTAATCACAGTGGGAAGTGGGAATATTTAAGACGCAAAAAATGGATTAAGTTTGGTATTGAAGCCATTCAAGCTGATTTTCACACCACAGAACTGGAAGTAGGTATTAAAATCTGTTGTTTTGAAGTGCTGTCAACGAACAACTTGCGTATTTTTTGTAGGACTTTTTACATTGCATGGATTGATTGGCCACTAATCAAAACTGGACATTCACTGGACGAAAAATAGTTGGATCCGGGATCAAATCTTCTCAAAATTCTTGACTGCAGGACCAAATCCCTCAAGGTTTTCAGAAGTAACTCTGCATCACAAGCCTAGCCTTGATGACAGGACGGACGTGGCAATAAAATAAAAGGAAACCCAGATCAAAACGCATGACGAAACATACCTCATCTGATCCGGAGCCGAAGATCAGCAGATCAAACGGAATGGCCGCCACCATGTCGATGAGGAACCAGCCTTTGAAGTAGTGTATGGCTATCCTGGCCGGGTGACTGACCACTTCCTCGTTCAAGTTCACGTAGGTGGTCCTGAAGTTGATGAGAATGTCAATGATGAACATGATATCCACGATGAGGTCCACCACGTTTAGCGGGTTGCAGGAGTATCCGCACTGGCGCCTCTTCTGGTCCTCCTGGTCGTTGAGGAGGAAGGCGGCAGAGTATGGCGTGAAGATGGCCGTGTAGATGACCAGCAGCAGGATGAGCCAGTCCCACACGGCTTTGAACGGGCTGTAGTGGAGGATGGTGAACTTGTCGATGCGAGGGGTCTGGAGTTTGTACTCGGGTAAGACGTCCGCACCCAGTGATAAGACCTGGAGGAGTGAAAACAAAAGGTGAAGCTTTTACAAGAAAAATATTGAATTGATTAATGTACAGTATGTATTTTTGACATACAGTTTCAACAACCCCCAACCCTTGAATCTCATGGTTATTCATGATTCTATATAACAAGCAATATGATAAAAAGAAAAATCTCTTAAAAGAGGCATCTCATGTTTTAAATAATGTCTCTACTGAGAGCATCCATTGTTATGAGGCGTTCTCTTACTAGGATCTACTGGCAGCAGAGGGAATTACCATGGGAAAAGAAACAAAAACTTCCGGCTGTCGACCTTTGATGTCATAAGGTTGCCTGATAACACCAACTTCAGTCTACTGCTGACCGTATTTGACGACACTCAGTTTCACATTGTTTCACGTGAGAACACTCGTCAAATGACCGGTGTAGCAAACCACAGACGACCTACAAACGTTGCCATGGTGACAGGAATGAGTAAGTAAGGTGGTAACATGTACAACACTGACATGGAGATTTATGATGTCTTTGCAGGAGCAGAGACTTCACGCTTTGTACATTGAAAAACATGTTTTCCATCAAATGACTGCTTTTGGATTCAAATGAACTCACAGAGCCATTTTCTCTCCCAAAACAAAAACGCTTTTCAAGTCTACAACAAAACTTGGATCCAGGACAGTCTCTTCAGACCACCCGGACCACACAGCTCCCTTTTTAATGAGGGATCAATAACAAGGTTATTTTTTTAACATCATTATTATTATATTAATATTATTTTGTCATGATTTGTGCTTCTGCTTCTCTTTTATTGGCTCCCCACATGAATGGGATGCCCTTCAACTCAGAAAAAAGGACCAGAGTAGGTAATATGAGAATATATCAAATGATAATATCATTTGTATGATATGTCTGAACTACTGCTCCCAGGATGCCATGTTAGTGGATAACAACTACATCTGCCATCACACTTCAGGCGACATCGTCACAAAGAGAGGCTGCTGAAGAGTAATGAGACAATCAGTCAGAATATGCATATAAAAAGACTGTGTTTAATGTTTAATAAGTCAAACTTGGCTTTTTCAAGCGCTGTCTGCCCTAATTCAAGAGGGTCAACTGAGAAGACATAAGATCCTCCTTGATAACAATGACATCTACATGGAAATGCAGATGGCGAACCCCCAACAGAAAAGTTATGGGATTTTGAAATAGTTAACCATTAAAACAAATCTAAACTGACTATTTCTCTCTCTTTAATGCTATCTAACAGACTGAACTGAACAAACCTTTTGGGAATACCAATTTGAACAGAAACCCACTTTGTTTGACTACTGCAGAACTTATAAGAGGACGTGTAACTCTCTGACAAGCTTGGACTAATCTTTTTACATACAGCGAGTCCCTCAAACATTTTTGTTTTGATCAACTCCTTAACTCCTGTTGCAGTATTCAAATTTACATATGAAAAGCATGTTTAAAAGTGCGGCGGTCTCTAAGAACATTTCTGACAGCTGCTAAAAGAAGCCGCGTCAGGCAGCATTAGGCTTTGGTGTGACACACAGATATGTCCCCGGATCATGAATAATGTGAGGACTCAGCGTTTATGGAGGGTACATTCTGTTCTGAGGACTAAATGAAGGATATAAGGCAATGCCATATAGATTGTTAATACATTTTTAAAGGTGCATCATCTTTTCTCGTTAATGATCTGCCACATGCTTGTCTCCAGGGAAATGTTATTACCTTCTCTATAGCGCAATTTAAATAAATATCTTAATAAAAATGTAACACTTGGAATATTAGTTGGTATCGATCAGATGGAAGAAGTACTCTAGATTGTTACTTAAATAAAAGCACAGACATACGGGATCATAAAGAATTATTGTTCAAATCTGGGACTTAAAATCAAAACCCTCAGGAAATATGTATATGTATATGTATATGAATATACGTTTCACTTTTCAGTCCAGTTCAAGAATGTGTTGAAGTAGAAAGCACAGACACTATATTCCTGCGTTCAGAGGTAGTGAATTAAAAGTGAAAAAAAAACAATATTTTTTGAGCTAATGAGTTTTTTTCTCATAGTTACATAGTCTTTTGTGATCTGCACACTTATTGTAGGATGGATTTGAGAGTCTCTTTCCTCTTTAATTAAAGATGATTTCTCTCTGAGTAAAGTTATAGTGTTCCACCCACCATCCGGAAACACACATTTCAAAGGTGAATTGTTGACTCTAAATGACCTACAGTGAAAAAATATGTTGTCTATCACCCTCTTTCTTCCTCAGTCTTAGATATAGCACTTTTTCGGCCACTCAAAGTTATATTGCATTGCAAATTGCAAAACTACCACGGCAAAAGCTGCAAGATTTATTGCAATCCATTAAAAATAGCTTATTGAATGGTCACCTAGACTGCAATTAATAACATACTGTAATTTTCAGTGCAAATCGTTCATGTTTCAGTTTATCCTCAAACATTAATGCTGCAGGATGTGTTTAAATGTGCACTTTGAATGGAATTTTTCAATTCACACATATATTAAAATCTTAATCACAAATGCAATGCTTGTCATAAGAACTATAATAACTGCAGTAAGATATTTTGCCAAAATGATTTAACTGTAGTGGAGTGAGTGAGATGTCTTCTTCCAGGACACAAGAACATTTCAGAGCCAAATCTTACAGCAGCACTGGATGTATACCACCCACTTTATCACTGAAAGCACTTTTTCAATCTTTTTCAATCATGGCACACATTTTGGGTTGACAATATTCTGCAGCACTATTATATTGCCAAATTACATCTTTTAGTAAAAAAGAAGTAGCATAAACCTTATAATCTACACGTTTTGCCCTTAGAAGTGTGTCTGGTCCATTTGGACTTTTATGAGTAAAGGTTAACCCTCGGTTTAGATTGGACGTGAATTGTGAATCAGTTGCAAAATCCATATAGAATTTTGTCCAAGGCACCTAGCAATCCCCAAAGTTACACCAGGTTTCCCCTGTACACTGGTTCATTATCCTAAATATATTCAACTGAAAGTATTCTGATCAAAAATGCACAAATGTAAAGCGACTCTCCAACAAACAGTAGCTAAAATGTCATGTTGCAATGTGACTTGACGCTTAATGTTGGCTTTTTTTTGAGTGTTTTTAATTAATTATTAATGCCTTTCTGTTAGTCTCCAGCACGGCCTTGTTTTAGGTATAATCCACTCTGGCAGATAAAAGAAAAGGGCACATGGTGAAGTCGGAGCTCCGTTCATTTCAACACATCTTCAGAACACGATAAATTATAGATCCTCGCCGACGCACAGAGGCTTGCGCCCTGTGCACATCACCACAGTGAACCCAAACTACATGGGACTGGGCGGGAGGGCGTTTAATCCCAACGATGGTCGCTCGTGATTAATGAATGAGAAGTTGACGCTGAAAGAAGTTGGAATCTAAGGTTTCTCCAATTCCACCGCGCAAGCAGCTCGTCGTCCTCAGTTGGCGATAACGGGGAAAGTGCAGTGCTTTGATATGCAAGGCTCGACGATGGGAACAGCAGGCATCAAGCAGAACTGAACTGCTACTGCCACCATTATCCATCTGTGTCTGTTTGAGAGACAATGAAGGAGCAGCATATGTGGAGTGTGTGCCTGACTATGCACGTCTCTGAAAAGAGGGTTTTTACTTCAATAAATCTGTCTCTCTTTGACTTTGATAGATAAAAATGTAGTCATTTCTACAGCTAGTTTGGGATTAATTTTCTTTGATGTCTTGTGGGTGTCTTCAGACTCAGAGATTTTGAAACTCACCAAAAATATTCAAGACACCACAAAGACTTTTCATCGGCATCCTCAAACCAAGACAAGTTTGGACAAACAAATGATCTGCAGCTCGAAAATTCACATAGATAAGGTGTAAAAAAAGTAAGCCACAAATATACTTTACGAAGATGGTAGCATGTTGATGTGCAGGTAAACTAACACAGTTGCATACAGTACTTTCACTTGTTGCTTTAAATGCATTACAGAAAAAAGACAGATGTGTGTAGTCTGCATCTAATTATTGACAGAAAGCTGCTCTGTTTTTAAGACATAAAAACAGGTACAGGTATATTAAGTACAAACACATTTACACGTAATATCTTAATATATGATGTGCATTTATGTGTGGAAAAAGGCTCTTTTATAGCACTTGCTCAATCCCATGTCCCTTTGAACACTAAGATTAAAGGCTCATAGTTGTATGCCCCTAAGATGTAAAAGCAGCTATATTTGCTCCACAAAGACAAGACTGAGTGATAATACATTTTATCCAGGGCCATATTTTTGGAGGGAAATGTTGAAGCTACAGTCATTATCAGAGTGAGAGAAGAGACTGTGGGCGGAGCAAACACTTCAATCTGAACTCTGTTGCTCTCTCATGGTTCCAAATCCCCTGCAGTGCCTCTAATGTCCGTATGACAGAGGACTGCAGTACTTTTACCAAGTGAAAGTGGCAGAGAGCTGCTCCTGTGGGTCAGCGGACACAAAGAACATGAGTCTACAGAACAGCAATGGCAGGTATCAAAGCTGAACAATATATTCATAGAAATCGAGTCCCGATCTCATCCCTGTGACAATCTGACAATTATATTATCATGTCTATTTGCTCCCAGCAGGTATTATGGGGTTACGACCAGATGCCTATAAAACATAAACAACTATCCATGTTTAAAGGCACAAAGTTAAATATCTAAATTTACAATACTGATGATAGAAATATGACAGTAGCCGTGGTGATGCAGTGGTTCATGTCTCACAATAGGGCCTTTCTGTGCGGAGCTACTTTACACAGTTCCTTACAGGGAGAAAACACACAATTCCCTCCGCCTCACCTGTGTGACTTTCTCCGTCACGTTGTGCGTCCTCTCCTTGACTTTGGGGGCGATGATGGGCATCTCAGACGTGGGCGGAGAGTGCGTCTTCTTCTCCGTGGTCTCGGTGAAGTTGAGCGCGATCAGGGGGATTCTGTTGATGGTGCTGTACTTGTTGATGTTCGAATCCGAGGTAGAACCGAGCAGACTGGACTTGACGTGATTGAAAGGCCCTGCCAGGTACAGCGCAAAGTCACATTGTTATTATTTTGTATCGTTATTAGCATATTCTCAAATAAAACCATGAGCTTGATGTAATGACGCAAACAGGATGTCAAAAGAAAGTCTGAGTGCACTTAAAGCATGCATTAGAGAGTGGCTTTTGTGGCAGGGCATAAACAGAGCATTCTGAACTGTACCTGACTGGGAGACTTTAATTAGGGCTAATGAAATATTTAGCGGATTAGCTCAGAGATGCGGTTCAAGCCTTTTAGATGGACAAGTCGACCTGGAGAGGTTTACCTGAGTGTGCTTTACTCCACACACAACACATCAGTGGGAACCCAATAGTACCAAAGGTGTTTTAAGCCCTTAAGGAGAAACTAACGGAGAACACGGTATTGGTTAAAGAGTGGTTATAAAACAGCCTTGTTGACACACAGATTAGATTATTTTGTATTGTTTATTCTATCCAAAGACGGACGTTTCATGAAAAGAATACTCCAGGAGAAGACATAGGTAGCGACTCAAATAACAATGATGCTCGAGTAAGAGAAAGAACAAATTGCAATCCGAGCCCGATGAGAATATTTATACAAGTAAATGAAATGGCAAAATAACTGTCCACCAAGGCATGGAGAATTGTGTTAATATACTGGAAATAAACGCCGGTCAACTTTAGGATAGAGCTGCTTTTAAACGTAGTATGCCTAAGTAAATAGATGCATTGATAAAAGCATTATATACATTCATAATAAATCTGTCGTTTCTACATATTTCTTCCACAGGCTGATTTATTCAGTAGTGACTCTTAACACTGAATGTTAAACTCATGCATATTTCATAATAACAGTTGCATCACCATTAGAATGTTTCAGGTTAGTCCGACAGAAGATACATATTTAGAAGTTTTGAGGTGACAGAGTACACAGCTATAGTAATAAGAGTTATGCTACCATTGAGGTAGTTGTGATGAAAAAGATTGTATTTTGGTTGTATTATTTATTTTTAAAATGAATTAAATATCATGTGATAATACTGAATTTATACTGAACCTAAAGCATTTGAATCCAAGCAAATCCATCTCTAATTGAACTATATATAAAGAAACAACATAAGCTTTCCGTGAAATAAATCTAGATTAGAGATTATAGATATTAATTTCTTGACAGCTCAAATGTTAACATACTAGAAAAATATGCGGAAGTTCCCCCTAGTGCAAATACAAAGTGCTTATGTACACGTGTATATGGGTACTTCATGTTTCGGGAATGTTATGTCGTTTTTCCCCCTGGCCTGTGCTGTGATGCACCTTTGTAACAAAATACACAAATACAAAATTATTTTTTTTAATAAATCATAAATCTACCTAAAATGTCTATAGTGTCAGTGAAATAATTATGTAACTGTCTCATCCTAAATCATTCTTATTATTATTTTAATGTAGTTTTTTCGGAACATGATCATTATTTTTTGTAGCTTAAATCCTCTTGTCCTGATGCATAAGTCACAGATGAGCTCCTTCTGGTTTTTGGGTAATTGTGTTTTTAAATGTGTGATATTTCATGTCACACCCTTTGTATTACTGCATTTAAAAATACAAAGACATTAAATACAACTTCATGTGTACTTCACAGAAGATATTTTTTGCACTGTTGAGTTGAATTTTGGAGAAAGAAAAGCATTATTTAGTCATTTAAAAAAAAAAAAAAACTATCATGTCAATTTGCATTTACATTTAGCATCATTTTTATTTATTAATCTTTATTTACCCAGGTGAGAACCCCCTGAGAGCGAGACGTCTTCATCAGGGGTGACCACAGAAACATTCTTCTCTCATGTACTGAACAATACACCGACCAAGATTATTACAGGACATAGTTTTCTGATTTACCTGAAAAATGCACAATCGCCAACTGCTGTTCTCCTTCGTCCACTCTTATATGTGATGTAACCATGCAGTCACATGACCAAGTGCAATTTTCATGCAGTGATTTTCCAAACAACAGGCTTATCTACTTCAATCATGCACATGGGGCTTTCTGCACACACAGTGGATTTAACCATATCAGCATTGTCCATAATGAAGAACAGTAAGTCCACTTATGCCATGCACACAGAGTGGACACTGATTGCCTCGCTTGAAAAACATGCTCCAAAATCAAATTGATGATATTACCTCTGACATTGTCTAAAACGGCAAGTTTTGAGGGAAGAAAAAAAGAACAAGTCAACAAAAATACAAAAGATTTTTTCCATTTGACCCAGAAAAAGCTAAAGTCGTGCGGCTTTAAGATATGATCAAATACATGTTTTTTTCATCAAAAACACTAAATGTTCATGTTTCCTGTGCCATGTTTTAACCATAAAAACACTTTTCATAGCAAATGTTTTGAAGACAATCATTTGATTAACTTGTTCAAGCACAAATTCACACATCCCAATCAGAAATACTATAACAACTTTTGTGTTGATGGGAGAACATTAAAAAACATCTTAAAATTAGAAAAGAAAAGAAACAAAGCTAAATCTTTCAGTGTACAGTCAAACCTCACTTAGATAGATTAGATAGATCCACTCATATGAACATATATCTGAATCGTTTACTTTACATCATCATATTTTACCCAAGTATTGGTGTATAAAATAACTGTTTAAGTAGACCCTAAAACGGCAGAGTTTAGTCATTGATTCCATTATTAATCAGAGTAAATGCTCGCTATCACTTTCCTGGAGTCTCTTGCTCGATTAGCATGTTCAACATACTTACCATGTATTTATGCACAACCCCATTTATGAAATTACTGGTACAAAAAAGAAAACACGCCACATAATTGGATATATGGTAATGCGATACGCCACTAAATAAAAAACTTATTGATGGTAATTAAATGCTTAGTGTGGGTTAATGTTGCATGAGGTTGACAGGTCTAAATGAAGTCTGAACTGGAGACAAAGCAGAGAAATGTGATCGTGGCAGTGAGGTTAGGTAAGGCTCCCACAGCACCAGACTGTTCTGTGCATGTACAGTCTATGTGGCATTTACAAGCACCGTGAATACCATTATTATGATCCACTGCTCAATATTTGATGAAGGGTTGTTTAACACCTGGTATTATGAGTTCATAGAATAGGCTGTTCACAATAATTTAGTAGTCTGGTAGACAAATGCGCTGTGAGAAGATTTTTTTGGGGGGAAAAAAGCAAAGTGCATATTAAGTGCGTGTGAGTGTTTGGTGGTGTTTAGTGGAGCTGAAGGTGCAGATTAGCAACATCGCTCCCGTCAGTCTATTCCACTGCAGCTGAAGCTATTGAAGTAGCTCACCACTTTGCTTTGAGTATCTTGAAAGGCGCTACATTCATGTAATAAGAATAATTATTATCTAAAACAGCACCCTTGTTGTTTCCCCATCAAAAACACACCTGGAGTTGTATTTAGCTTCACTCATGTTTGTTTTATCAATCCTGTTTACGAGTTCCTCTGGCTCTGAGTATCACAAAAACACTTTTTTTCCCCAGATTTGAGGCATCAAAAGTACAAAAGCAGAGGCCTCTTGTGTTGTTTTTAATTATGTTTATTGCATCTACATGCTTTATTAGCATGTCGGGGGCAGGCTAGCTTTTGTTTCATTTCTCAATTTTCCCGTTGCCTGTTAGTAGAGCCAACACCAAACCTGATGAGGGAACACCTGATTCATAAAAAGTGTTGTGTGCTTTTAAATACATTCATTTAATTTCTTTCCGCTTTTTCCTGTTAGAGGTCGCAGATGACAGTGACCTTGGGCATTCCAGGGTTCACTCTGGACAGGGGCCAGCTCGTTGCAGGGCCAACCCATTAATTCACTAGGGCCAATTTAGAGTGGCCATTTTATCTAACACATGGAGGGTATGAGTGTCCCACGGGAAGGACATGCTGACTCCGCCCAAGGAATCGAACCTATGATCTCTTTATTGGGAGGAGAAAGCATCAACGCTCTGCCACCACACACTCCCCTTTACAGTACATGTGCTAGTTATGTTCTACAACACAAGATGCCAAATGTATCTAAGAAATGTAAGAGCATGTTTAAAGGCCAAGAACAATACTATGTGTCCATATGGTGGAAATGTATACTCCCTTGAAAATGAGCCACTAAAGTCATTTGATGTATCAAGATGCTTTGAGCAGCGTCACCTTTGGCTTTGCAGGTGTAAAGAACTGCTGAGTGTGTGTTGAAAACAGGTCAGGTAAGTCTTTGCTTAACCACAGTGCCTATAGATCACAGTTATGATTTATTTGGCCCATTCATTTCAGACTAAGAGTTGTGTAGGCAAACATGCCAGTTCTAAGCCCTAATTTGTTCAACATTTTAAAAACAAAACACAAACACTGTTCCGATCAATAATAGAATAATTTCATAATCAACTACGAGACATCTTCCTGAACGTATCTACTTGTTTGCAGCTCAATTCTGAGGTCTTTGCCTCTCTTTGGAAAGCCTTGCAGATCCCAGCCGGCTGTAACACATTGCAGTGATGACTAGACCTTGGCTCTTGATCGTCCCATCTGTTCTGACCCCAGCCTCACCCCAAATCCTCTCACTCAACTGCTCCCCTTCTGCTGGACTTCCACTCTTGTTGTTGATGTTACATTTACTCGCTAAAGAGTCAACTCAAAAATATGTTGCAAATGTACTTTTTTGTCAGTGATCGCGTGGGCAGTGGTTCTCCACCTGGAGGTCAGATGCAGTGGTAAATGTAGATTACTATTTGTTGGACGACCAAATTACTGCATTTTCCAGAAGATAAAATTAAACTAAAATTATTAGAAATTGGTCTACTTTATCACTTTGCGGGTCTATTTTGTGTGCTTGGAGTCGTGAATGCCAGCAATTGTTACTATTGTTACTATTGCGGCCGTGAAAGGCCTGAAAAAGGTTGAGAAGGACTGGCATAGGGAACAGTATGTCCCAGTATGTCCTCAGTATGCCATCATGGTCAACATCTAAACTACTGTTTTTCAACCTTTCTTGGTTTGAGGCACACTTTTCTGGATGAAAATATTTGCGGCTTATCCACTACTAGAATATTACTAAATTCCATTCCTCTGTGTCTTATTCTGCATCTTTTAAATTAGGCAATGGTTATTAGTTTTGGTCTGTTTTAGTCAAATGCAAATCTGAACCTGGAGGAGCAACTTTTGGAAAGGCACAGTGCACAGTGAGGGAACAGATTACATATAAGTTATAACTGACTAGAAGGTGGAGGCGTAAAAGATACATACGCTCAGCACAGACGTGGGCAGTTTACAGATAGCGCACTGATATGGAAAGAATCAATCTAAAAGTGATGTGTCCATCCCGGAGACACCTGTCATGCTGCAATGTCAGATTAATATGGGAAAGAGTGTCTGGAATGCTATGTATGTGGTGTGTAATTTCTTTGTGATTTGAATGCATTTTTCCTGTTGTGTGAAGCACTTTGAATTTCCTTGTGTATGAAATGTGCTCTACAAATAAACTTGCCTTGCCTAGAATGTATTTCCATAACATAATGTGTAGGGCAAATTAATGCTCTACAAAATGAATCAAGTATTAATTATACAAAAGAAAATGTTATTTTATTTTGCAATTGTCTTGTGGACCACTTTTTTAGAACCCTACGTACCCTATGTATTGCTCTTGAGTCTTTTTAAAAAAACAATTGATAAAGCACAAATAAGTACAGGGATGAGGGCAGTATTATGGGTTTGGCACTCGAGCTGCTCAAACATGCAAGAATCAAAATACAACTTTGAATAAACTAATGATGAGAAAACATTGTCGTAACAAGGTTAAAGCTCATTCAAGTTGATTATTCTATGTCCTCTTTAACAAAATTATCCAATCTCATTTTGGCTTTACATTTGATTTAATAATCTCTTCTTGAATACAGTAGTACAGCCTTGACACCAGCACTTGTCCGAGGCTCACCTTCACTCGTGTGCCGATCTCTCAGGACAACGTTTTTGGAGTTAAAGCAGTAGCCCTCGATCTCGTGCACAGACGACGCCCGCCTCATGCTGCTGATACTGCCTCGGGGGAACGTGTTGGACAGGGACGTGCACGACTGTTGCGGCTCGACCTGGTAGAGCTTGTCCCACAGGAGCTTGGGTGAGGAGTGGTCCACCGGCTCCGGCCCGACTATGCTGGCCTGGGACGAGTGGTGGCTGGAGCTGATGAGGGCGTGCGTGTCGTTGGCCTCCATGGGGCTGCAGATGCTCTTGGTCGGGGAGGGGAAGCTCTGAAGGGCCAGGCAGTCGTCCGTGTCCTTCGGGGAGTCCACCATCACGGCGTCCGGGTCCTCCTGGGGTAACGACTGCTTGGTGTTCATCAGGCTCAGAGCCGCCTGGCGGAAGCGGAAGAATCGGCTCCTCCCTGTGGATTTAAGGACAAAAACGTTAAGAATGACTTTGATTGTTCAGAATAGAGTTGATAAAAGTATCGAAAAACAGTTACTAGTGTCAAAACTTGCAAGTATTGATTATAGAGGTGGAAAATATGTTTAAAAAAGAGTATAATATCTTGAATGTTGTTTTGAAGATATTCACAGTTTGAATTAAAAAAAAAAATCTATTCATATACATTTTGCATCCATTTTGGTAATTTTATTGTCCATTCCTATTTGTCAGATAAACCTCAACTAATAGATTTAAAGTCACGTTTTAACACATTTCTGTTGACAAGAAAGACAAAAACAGTTCTAAACCAGGGATGAAACCAGGACTTCATCAAGGACAAAAGCAAGACTAAAACTGGACTAAAACAGGACTTAAACCAAGACCATGATTGGTCTTAGTCCTAATGTAATGTTCAGCTGCAGCGCTGACATTTATACAACAACAAATTACATCGTACAAAAGTACAGCCGGCATTCTGATTAATGATTAGCATTGATTAGCATTCAAACATAATGGACTCTAAGAAATCTAACAACGGGAATATGGCTTGTGTCTGAAACGTTCTGTGTGTATAATTATAGTGCTGCACTAAATATGTATTATGTTTTAAGTGATTTGGGGCTTTTAGTGCTTACATTGATGAACATTTTTACCGGTTATATGTCTGTGTGTAAAAAAACGTTCTTTTTGCTGTCAGCCCTGTGAGACATTCATTTACAAATACAGACAACTTTCAGGCAACATTTGTGACATTTTTTTGCATGTATAAAAAGCAAGAACAAAGAATAAACAGTCCTCGTTTCCAACCAGCCACAACTGAATCCTATGATTGATGTGAGATGTACATTGGCATAAACTGTTAGCAGGTTAATACATATATGTCTTGCTCATGGACACAACAGCAGCAGGATTGCAGGTATGGAACCATCAAACTGACTGAGGCTTATCCTTTTTGATTGAATGCAACAGAATTGAAAATCTGCATTTATTTTTGCTATAATTTTGCTAAATCAACAAGACCCATTACTGGATATTTACAGTAAAAATGGTTATAGTGAAAGACTCTTGTTTGAAACTGGAACACAGTACTTAACTGTAATCTTCTGGTCTTAATATCATTTGGGGAATTCTTTTTTCCTATTGTAATATGCCAAATGGAACGGCACATTCTTTCTTATTTCTCACTTAATTGGTCTCTATGGGGTTTTAAGCACGCAAAATCTTACTTTTGATACATAACTTAACATTCTTATGTAATTGCAGAGGCACACATGCAATACTTGAAATATGTCCCATCAAACGTCCCATCGCTTCTTGGTTCTGCTTGGGTCTATTATAGGCGCCCGGAGCAGGGGCGTGTCCAGACTTTTTTTTTTCCTTAGGGTGGCCCAAGGGTGGCACCAAGTCGAAAAATGTAAAATCCACTTAAATGAGCTTTTAATCTTGTCGTAACTGGTGTTTTCTCGTAATTTGCTTACTCAAAGTTGTATTTGGTTGATTCCTGCATGTTTGAGTAATTGTCCTGCAACTGAGGCTAGAGTGCTCAGATAAATGTATGTCTTGACCTACCTCCCCTCTCTGCCCACATCCCGGTACTTAGTTGTGAATATTAGAAGGGAAAAAAAGACGGAGTGAAACATGTTGTATTCTAAAATGTCACGTAGCCACTTTTCAAAAATAAAATTATGCTTTCTACGGTGAAATGTCGCTTTTAAGTTCTGCCGTTTTGAACAGAAAGCTTTATCTATTAATAAGACATTTAGATCACTATTGCAGTTTACAATGAACTAACTGTAACATGATGATCTACTTATGTTATAGTTCAATAGTAAGTACCAGGGAAAACTCATGTCTCCTTATAAAATGTAAAATCGACTCTTTTGAGTTTTAAAACCACGTTCAAAAACATACATTGAGTTGTATTTTGCTTCATTCACGCTTGTTTCATTAATCCTGTTTGCGAGGGCGTCTTCTCTGAGACTCACAAAAACACTCACATTTCTCAATCATAGGTAAAGATCTTCTGCACTGTTTTTACGTCCATAAATCGTTGCAAGACTAGTTCAGAGCATTTCTGTCGTAAAATCAAGCTCATTACAACTGCTTGATTATATTAGCACGTCGGGAGAAAACTGCGGTAACTTTTATTCCCTCATGGTAATTTCCTCGGCTGCCAGTAGATGGAGCGCTAACACCAAATCCTGATGACTTAATGTCTGACTTGTATAAAGTAATATGTGGTTTTCAGTGAATATATTATTTTAAGTTTGAAAACGTTACTAAAACAAAGGTACTTAAAACTTATATTTTGATTTGTAAATATCTGGATTGATTTCCTTTTTGTTATCATAATTTGGCGCAAAATCATATGTAAAATTACCCAAAAATGATTCTTTACACACATTATTGACTTGAGTCGGTTGTGAGTAGGTTTTTCAAGGATAATCTGAAGAATAACTTTCTCTGATTCTCAAAAATACAGAAGAATTCCCAAGCAAATAGTTGTCTACTGATTGTCAAATGCCAAGCTGCCTCTGATCAGGCTCTTTGTTCACGTTGCTGACCTGGGTTTCAAATTGCGTAACGTGAATGAATAAAGCATCAAACGCAACAGTGATTTAGCTTCCATTCATTTGTCAAACCTAAATCCACTTGGTTTGTTTATTTCCCATTTTACCTGAGCACCATCTGTTCACATGCTCCAAAAACAGGAGTGTCAGGTGCAAATAACAATTTACTGAAAGTTGAAAAATGACCAAACTACACACACCAAACTTTGAATAAAATGTAGCCTTCCCTACAGCCAACATTCACTGTTTTTTCTGTTTTGTTTTGTTAATATTTTTTTATCTTACAATTGCAATTCTCCCTTTGATGTTGTTGGCATGATTCTTGCATTGGGCCAAACACTTTTTCTGTTAGAATATGTTTGGAGTGAATGTGATTGGAGGTGGTTAGAGAGGCCAATGCAATATCACCTACATGGATACAAACAGGCAAAGGACCCTCCACCTTTAAGTCTTTGATTATAAAATATGAAATGGACACATATTCTATAGCTATTTGTATAGTTGTTGTCCTTTAAAAATGCGAGAACTTTTGCTTTGCAGAGATAAATAATGTATCTACTGAAAGCACATGTTGTTTTTTATCAGTCAGGTGTTCCCACATCAGGATTTGTGTTAGAATTTCTACTAGTGGCAGCAAAATAAGTTACCATTGGAATATACAAAAGCTAGCTTGTCCCCGACACTTAACCCTGCCTCACCCCCAGTGTCTGTGTACACTGGTGTGAATGTGTGTGTGTGAAGCAAATATAAATGTCAGTCATCCAGATACATGTGATGCAGTTACAGTGAAACAACAGATTGATAGCATCTCTCTCTCTCCTTGCATGTCCATAAAAAGAGAGAGAAAAAGCAAAAGAAACACCTTATTTACAAAACTATACTACAGTACAGTAGACAAAATGCATTTTGCTTTTTTAAATGATAAAATCTGCATTACTGCACAAAAATTAGGCTTCACTAAATTCTATTTTTCACAACACTCCATTCAGCTTGATATTGTAAGAATATATATCTAAACCAATTTATACCGTGACATTGTTTAAGTCCCTCTTTCATATTATTCCAAACCACAGACAGAAACACTCAAATGTCTCCTTGTGGTACGAGCACAAGCCAACCAAAGAAAAGTGCCCCTTAAAGTTTTCTTTCTTTTCAAAATGTCAATTTAATGTATCCTTTTGCACTTTTATTAGCACATTTTAGTCCCCATTAATGTTTTATTTTCTCATATATTCTTTACATTTTAATCAGCAAAATATATAAATGATGACCTGAGCAGTGGAGCCGAGCTCACAGAAACATTTTCTTCTTCTTCTTTTCAATGGGGAATGATGGTTTATTCTTTAGAGTACATACTGCAGTATCATGGTGTATTCACATATCACATGTGTTCTGTCACCTAACACATCCAACATACATGTACATCCTCTTTCAACTTACTGTCCACATCACTCCCTCCATGCAACTACAACTCACAAATTCATTACAGCTATAACAATAGAGCACGTCCATTAACAACGACCCTTGTGACCCCAGGATCACAGGTGAGATGGCAGGCTCGGGTCAGCAGCAGCAGCAGCAGCGGCGGCAGCGGCAGCGGCGGCGGCGGCGGCGGCGGCAGCAGCAGCAGCCTCAGCCTCCTTACATAATGCCAGTGCCATCTGTTTCTATTGTCAGGCCAAATGTGCTGATGTTACAACCGTCCCACTATAGAGCCAGAGCACTCAACAAGTCCCCCCCCCACTGGAGCCAGGTGACACCCTGAGCTGACAGCAGACACAGAGAGAAGACAGGCCCACCGCTAATGAAGGCGACACCGAGTTGAACTTAGATCGTGTGTACCACTAGAGATGTGACAATATCCTCATCTTTCAGCACAATATTATCACAATATGACTCTCACGGTATGATGTTTATTGTAATATTTTGAAGAGATACGCCTTTTCCTTATAAAAAGCCTTGAAATGCTTTTGGTATGAATAATTATGGTTTAACATAGAGCTAAAAAACAGTTATGTCTTCATGTTATCTGCACTGAAAGAAAGGATCATGGTATATGTTGTTCTCTCTGTTCTTTGGTAGCTGCCCAGAATATTATGACGAGACCTTTGAGGATAGAATATCACAATATTGTGGTTATTGTTACATCTCTAGTAACAAGATCTTGTATTCCAAAAATAAACATCAGGAACACACACACAAGCACTAAAACGAGAAGCAGCGAAAAGCAGAGCAAGAACAATAAAAGTCTGCAATCTCAGACCACTGCAAATGGGAAAACCACATTAAAGATTGGGACGGAGGACAATAAACACCACCGCTGCTGGGGGAATAGAAATCTAAAAATGTGTTTGTAGAAATCTGTGTGATATGGAGATAGAAATGTAATGTCACAGGATCTATTATTGGTGAAATTGTGTTTCACTCATTTGTTTAATACAGCTCTATGCTCAAACCCACTTTTTTCTCATCCACTTCTTCTATTGGCCTCAACAACGTTCTGCGTTAGTGATGGGTGGAATTAACCAATTACAGCAAAGTCTGAACTTTCAGAAGAAGCAGATGACTCCATTTACTTCAAATTATAAAGAAAATTAAAATGAATCATAATCACATCAAAATTGCAATCTGGCTTCAGGAAAAAAGAAAAAGAAAAAAAAGTGTATAAACCGAGATGAGGGGGCATTCCTGCTTTCTCATACTTGGGCTCCTGTTCTTTAAAAAAGTGTCCCTGCAGGGGGCGCTGTCGTCATTCCTCTCCTGGAAGACTGTAAATCAGCCGGAAAAACACATCACAGCAACAAAACGTGACGCTCCTGAAGATGACTGCAGACAGGCTGTCGAAACATGTCAAGGTCTGAAAACGAACACACACTGGTCTGAAAGAGGAAATAAATGTACCAAGATCTTGTGAGATAAAAATGCAGATGAAAAGACGAGGTCAAAAATGATCATGTTTCTAATGTGAGAGTAACTGCTGGTGAGTTACATCTCTTTAGATATAATTATATAGATAGAAAAATATTAAATAAGATAAACAACTGTGAGGAAGACAAATTATGATAAATTATGTCAACATCTTCTGTCTCGTCTCTTGTAACCAGTTGCAGCTTTGCATATGTGTGCAGCTTTGTCTTAGCAGTAGGTCAAATTTCCTCCTGGTGGAACTTAATCATGAATGAAAAAATAAAATGGGATCGTAATCAGCAAATTGCAATAGCTACATGGGGGTCTAACAAGTACAATGCCATTTAACAGTGTTGTTTACACCTCGATATGTTCTGAAAGGCATAACATTCTTGTATAGTTCAATGTAAGTAAATTTGGAATAGATACAGGTATAAAGATAGTTGTTTTTTCTATTTTAATTGTTTTGGTATTCACATGATTCTCAGTCCATTCCATTCTTCTTCCAACTCCTCATCTCCACTGCTTCCCAGACATAAGGGAGTAATTTGCAAACTAATCCATCTCATAGCCTGACAGTTGCCACGGAAACCATATAATCAATAAAGTATTGGTCCAGAGCAAGGCATGGATTGACTGGTGTCTTAAGGTTAAGCACTGTCTGAAGAGTGTTGGTTAGAGTCCTATAATGGAATATATATGGCAAAACATGAACAGTTGAGGTAAAGTGAATCCTGTTCAAATAGAGCTCAAGATGTAGTGAAAAATTGGTCTATTGTATGTGGTACTGTAGAAAAATTGCACCGTTCTGGGAGGAAATGAGGATGGTGATTATTATTATTATTATTACCGGTAATTATTTCTAAGCCGTTTGATTTGGACCTTGGGCTATTTTTGTTCGGCTTGTCATGAGAGTCATTATTTGCACAAAATGTGAAAAAGTGTTCATGGACATGTGCCTCTTGACTGCAAATAAATGTCTTCACTGTGTTGGAAGAAAAATCATCGACCTGCGGGATGGACCATTGGATGCAACATGCCATCTGTGCTTCTATTGGAAAGAATTACTTATACATATAGTGATTTGGAAAGCATCGGTTTTTGAGTGTTTTGGGGCCTACTGTGGTGTTTGGTCAAGATTTTTAAGTTTTAAATTATAGTATTATAGATAGTCGACATCCAAGGGAACATCCACTAACAGAGCTCTGCGGGTAAAGCTGTCCATTCATTTCAATGTAGAGGAGCCAAAGTTCAATAACTAAAAGAGAGAATGCAGACTTTAGTTATTTTGTGCTAAATACAGAAAAAGACATGTGGTCCAACACCCTGTATATTTGTATAAATATTCATGAATGCCAATCTTAGCTTCAGGCTAAATGCTACTGCTGTATTTTATCTACAGAACAATCAGAATACTTTTATGAGGCAATGCCACATCAAAAACTTTCCTTAAGACGCAATTAAGACTTCACTTGAAAGAGCCAGTAGTCCGTAGTTAAAATACATATAATTCACCAGAAAACATACTGTATGTTTCCAAGGAATCAACAGAGACCACACCCCCCACTAGCTAATGATTATATACATATGTTGGGTTGGTTCTCTTTTTAATGTGTAGAGGGGACTGTGAGTTTGAATTTTTAGTATAAAAATAGTGCGGGGGGAAATAATCTAGACTTGTCAAAACTCACATAAAATGTATCTGGAATTTAAATAATTTTTAGTAGTTTTTTAAAAAATGTTTTTGCAGTGTGCGGTGAATTTCCAAGTATTTTCTTATCACTCTGATGATGACAGCAAAAACGTCACTTTCCACCGGCGCAAGTCTCACCACCAAAATAACTCTCTCCAATTAGCGCTGGGGTAAAATGGAAGTTTAGGGGAAGTAAAATACAAGATATAAATAGCCAATCAGAAAGTCAAGCGTACATTTTCTGCAGACTAATCTGCCATTAGCAAGTGTGATGCTAGCCGCGGGGCATGTTAGCGCTCGGCTGGACTGCATGTCTGCTCCTGTGGCAGCTCTGGGAGAGGGATTACTCACCTCCAGCTCAGACGCCGTGACACCTGCAGGCTCATGGACCACTGTCAGCACAGTGCTATAATTAGCCCCTCAATGTCTCTCAAAGTATCACTGGATCATATCAAAATGCACTGCAAGTTCTGGAGTGGGATGTGTACACAAGCGGCAGTAGAGGCATTGTGTAAACTCATCTCAATTTTATAATTACTTTTGTATTTTGTATTCATAAGAGACGTAATTTCAAGTGGTATTTGCAGATGAAGCTTCATTATGTGTTACAATATTTACAAAAGCACTTTTCATCATCTGCACTGGACTAAACCAAGTCCATTGTTGTGCAGTTACTAAATACATATAGATCATTCTCAACCCTCGTCACGTAAGTGACGCTCGTGGGTGGCAAAAAGAATAGAGTGCACGGCTACAACAGTGTCGCCTTTTCTCCTGAAACTCATCTTCTGTCCCCCTGTAAAGTGTGACTGTTGATAAAACAGAGCAAACACATGAGGCTCTGTGTTTCCTGACCTTTCATTGGTTAAACAGCATCATGTGATCACTTGCCGACAAGAGTTGCGGTGCTAGGCTAGCTGTGATGGGTGGCTGCCCATGAGTCCGAAGGTTCACTGGTCCGAAGGTTCACTGGTCCGAAGGTTCACTGGTCCGAAGATTCACTAGTCCGAAAATTCAGAAATTTTAAGGTTCACGAGTCCAAAGGTTCACTGGTCCGAAGGTTCACTAGTCCGAAAATTCAGAAATTTTAAGGTTCACGAGTCCAAAGGTTCACTGGTCCGAAGGTTCACGAGTCCAAAGGTTCACTGGTCCGAAGGTTCACTAGTCCGAAAATTCAGAAATTTTAAGGTTCACGAGTCCAAAGGTTCACTGGTCCGAAGGTTCACTGGTCCGAAGGTTCACTGGTCCGAAGGTTCGTCTCCGTGCAGCGGGCTCTCCTCCCTTTGCCCTACACACTGGCTTTTGAGACTTTTCTAGTGTTGATGCACTTTTTATGATTAAACTCACGTATTTTCCATAACCGACTTGTTTCTGTACATAGCCTGAGCTCCTTATCGTATTATTAATGAATGAATTAACTCAAATAGCCCAGCAGTTTCGGCCGCACGCTCTGTAGACACTCCTGTCTTGGCCAGCTGAATTTCCTTTTTGACTACCAATCCTACGGTGATCGGACCACGCGTATTTCTATACTTATAATCATGTCATCAATGAAGGCATAGAGTGGAGGATTCTGTTCACGCATTTTTCTTATGATCAAATGAGGGCATAAAGCGGAGGATTCGAGATGTTCCCTTGTTATTTTCATATACACAGTACAACTTGTGGTGCCTCCTCTGAGCAGCTGGTACATTAAAAGTGACGAGCCCCAGTGCGTGTCTTCGTGCTTTGTGCTCATTTTACAGGCTGACTACATCCCGATGCCGTCTGCACCTTCACTGTAGCCCTATGAGGAACTTTCGGACCAGTGAACCTTCGGACCAGTGAACCTTTAAAACCTTCGGACCAGTGAACCTTCGGACTAGTGAACCTTTAAAACCTTCGGACTAGCGAACCTTCGGACTCGTGGGGGGTAACCCTGTGATGCTAACTCACTCAGCTGTGATGCTAACTCACTCAGGAGCCTCTAAAATGGTGTGGACAGAGGTGAAGTTGGACACACTTCCCATGGATTTATCAGAGGAAAACCTGTCACTTGGAGATGTGTCCAAACAGATGAGGACGTCAGACACAGGAGGAAAAGAGGGGCTGATTTGAATAGTGAGCGCCATCATTTATGTGTGGTGCGCTTTGGTTGTAAGTGTGAAAGTAGTTTGTGTCTTTTTTGCATTATACATTTGGTGTTTAGGCAGAAATATAACTATGTTTGTACATCTCTCTCTCCTAAAAAGATTAATGCCGTTTCAAGCGTGTCCATTCATTTCGATTAGCCGCTGGGCTTCATGTCAGTTCACACTCAGCTGTCCCGGAGCACGGCTAAAATCATCTTTAGTACATGCTCAAGTGCCTGCTTCTGAGCTCTGGCCATGTCTTTCTGCAGAACACATTTTGCAATTCACATGCAAGTCCAGTTGCAACAGCTCCAATCTACGAGACTGAAGCAGCTACAACAGTTTTCAACTAGAGGTGACTGAGACGGACGAGGCATCACTGAAAATAAGAGGAAAATGGGCTAAAATTGTGTCCTCAGCTCTAAATGAGAGAAATAGCTGTTTAATTGATACATTTTTTCCACCCATTACAAAATAATGTGACGTCACTGAGAACATTCTATATAAAAATACAGTACATATTCAGAATACACATTTTGAGTCATTGTATTCTGGTGTTACTTGTAACCTGTAATAACCTGTGGTACATTGTTCATGCCCATTAGGCTTTGTACTGCAAGGAATTAGTGAGCAAATTGGAAAACACAGCTCTCGCATTGATGAATAAATGCATGTCATTGTAACCTAATGAGAAAGTATCATACGTTTTCAGCGTATAGTACACTGTAATGGTATATGTTACAAAATACATTTAATGCAGGTATTCAGTATTCTGTAAGTATTCTGTAAGTATTCTGTAAGTATTCTTCCCATTACTGGCCATGTCTAAACTAGGAATGACAATTTCAGACAAGCGTTTTAATATGTAGAACTCAGTTTAAAGTTTACATTTTAAACTCATTCAGGAGCATTTCAGAACATGTTTGTACAGGTTTTGCAGATATTTTGTTGTTACTTAAATAACTGAAGTCTGCAGATTTTGTAAATTGCGACCATTCACATTGCAAGGATTAATAAAACTAATACCCTTTTCAACAACAACAACAACAACAACAACAACAACAACTGCACTCTAGTTCTAAAGTAACACTAAACAATGCCAAAACTTGGCCGAACCAAAAGGTCAATGTATCAATCCAAGCTCGGACAGTTCATGTTGTTGTTGTGTCCTTGGGCGAGACACTTCAGCCATATGTCTGTGGTGTGCATGAGTGATGGGAGGTGCAGATTGGCAGCCTCACGTCTACCCAAGGGCATATACAATGTAAAATGTCTTTGAGTCTCCAGAAAGCACTGAAATGCACAATAATAATAATAATACATATAGGTCTATTATATCATGTGCTGCAATGCTTTTGTTAATTGGACAGAAGAGGAACAGGTCAGCTCATATTATGGTCACAACCTCATCAAACCATGGCATACATTAAATGCTAATCAGATACTTGACGACCAAAAACTGTGAGGGAGAGACATGCATAGAATTATAGCATATAACAACCCAAAACTGTGAGGGAGAGGCATTCATACAGCAGTAGAGAATAACTGCCCACAACTGTGAGGGAAAGGGACTCATAGAACAATGAGTATAACGGCCAAAACTGTGAGGTTGAGGTAGAATAACCCAAACATGAACCTGTAAGTAAACAAGGACAAGTTCCATTATAACTCCTCCCTCAGGGCAGGACTAATCTAGCTCAAGAGAGTATAAATTCTAGCTTTTCAAACCATGACCTTCAAGTTGGAAACGTCTCGATTTCAAAAACAGTGTCCAGATCACTTTGGAAACATTGTTGGACCAGAAGAATCGCACCAACATTGTTCAACTTCTACAAGTCAACCAGGAAGTGCCAATGGTTAATTACCAATGTATAGTGTTGTATGATAAATATAAATATCATATTTATATTGTGGGAGAAACTCCTTGAATGCTTGTAAATGTTAAAAATGTGATGTAGTATAGAATGAAATAAATGATTAATTGTAAAAAAAAAAAAAAAAGTTCATTTTTCAACTAAATCTAAAAAGTTAAAGAACTTTGGTTGGGGGCCCACTGCAACACAGTTCCACAGTGTCAGCAGTAATCAAAGAAGAGTTCCGAATGCGTGTTGGACTGTGAGATCTGTTCTTTTATTTCATGTGTAGATTTCAGGCCATGTTGGCGAAAAGTCCAGTTTCGGGGCCAGAGAAATTCTTATCAGCTCAGTGCAGATGTCCCCACGTTGGCTTATCGACTCAAGACCTTTAGTGTGTCTTGGACTGGTTCAAAAGCCAAGAGTGAAGCAGCACATCCAGCTCTTCCAAGGCCATAGTTCTTTGTCACAGATGGATGCTTTGCCTTGTCCAGATTGAAGGAGACTTTTTACGCCAACTGGAGGAGTTAGTGGACCCTAAGACAAAAAGATGTGCACTTTCTACACCACTTTCGCTTGTCTCTTCAATTGTAAAAGTTGTTTCAATAAAATACAACATCAAAATAGGTGTGAGTTTGGATTCATTTGGTTTTAAAATGTCACAAACAGTCAAATCAGTTTTGCTCTGTTTTAAGCAGCTCTTGGGGTCAAAATGAGACCGCTGTGTTCTCTCTGCTCTGGGGTCTGAAAGCTGTGGGAAGTGCTCATGAACATATCGCTGTGAATACTTTGGGTGCTCAGTAGTCATTAGGTAAGTGAGCAATAAGCAATGAGACAAGCACGTGATGCCATAAGGCCAAGTTACAGGTCAGTTCTGTGGAGAGGCGACCCCGCTCACAGTAAAAATGCATGTTTTTCACGGTTATTGAATAAATGCCAGTGTCTTATGCTAGGCTGGAGCACAAGTCTGAGTGAAAGTGGTGAGCAGGACGAGACGGGAGCCGCAGAAGAATGCACGGTTTGGTCTGAGAAAACACCAATCACACCAGAGAGGCAACAACAGATATTATTAGAAATGGACTGAATTCTGTCATAATCTACGTCCTTGAGTGCACAATGTCTAATCAACTGAACATATCTCATATATTGACATGATGTTGGAAAGTCACTGATTGGAATAGAATTGCATACTGTATAATCAAAAGTGCTATGCATACAGTATATGATATAACATCAAATATATTGTTTGAAAAATGAGAAAGATGCAAAAAGAGCTTGAATTCAGAAGAAAGAATTTGGACAATTTCAGGTTTATTAAAAGATTAATTAAGTATAGTGTACAACAGAATTTTCTTGCTCTTAAAAATAATAGTAACATTTAGGGGATTTCCTCAAGAAGGGATGAATTATTATTGTATCGTATTGATTCAGCTTTTGGAAAAACTAAAAGTAATTTCCAGATTGGATATTCATGATTACGTTATTTTGCCCCAAAGAAAATTTGTCTTGGACACAAGCCTTTCGACATTTTGTACGTTTTCTTCAAATGGCAGGAGGTGTTGTTTTTCATTTCAAGCTAAATTAGTGTTGTGAAAAAATTGTAATTGAACATTTTTGGTATTTTTCTTAATAATACACTCTCCTTTTTAAGCTAAATGATTCTCAAACTATTCCAAAATGTTGCAAAACAAGTAACTGTGGTTCTGTTTGCACCACAGTTCATTTTTTTTCTCTTAGTTTCTCATTTTTCTCAAGGCAGGTATCAATATGAAATGGTGTAGTAGCCTTAGCGGTGCAATAACCTGGTGTTTCATGCTGGATAAGACATTGTACATTCTTCTCTTAGCACATCGGTGTTGTTTTGTTTGTAGGTCACACACTGACAGTCCAATCACATTCCCCGGTGCTTAATTAGGAGAGCAGATCCACAGGGCCATTTCACAAAATTATCTCAATTACACTCATCCTCTCTAACTGTCCCTGTTTGAAGCAAAGGTACACGGCGTCACTAAACACAATGTGACAAATGAGATGATCTTTGAGGTGGATTTCAGCCCTTAGGTGTGAACTCATTATACTCATTTTATTACTCACCTCACATTAAAAAAAACAATTATACGCACGAACGGCCACAACTACAAGGGCTGTCCTCTTTTTACACCAATAATGGAAGGTGGAGTGGAAAGCTTATTTTGGAGTCATATGAGCGAGTCGCCAAATAAATATTCTAGTTGCGTTATGTTTATGCGTACCAAAAATCCAGATTTTTGGAGTTATTGAAATGGCAGGTAAATAGTAACATAAGATGTGAGTAATCGGATTTATTTCTGGTTGTTCACACCAAAGAAAGTTTTTACTTTGTCTTTCAAATACAACATTATTTAGTGTTTTGATGATCAGATTTATTTTGTGCTGTGAACACACCAACAATCAGATTTCATTTGGGATATCCGATTTTTAATAGCCATATACTTTTACTTACTGGTTGTGATAATATATGTATACTTTTTGGGATAATTTTCAAGACAGTTAAAAGGTGAATTAAGAACTTTGTAATTGCAGTTTGCAAATTCAAAATATGAATCCAAACTTTTGAATTAGATGCAATAATTAGGGATATACATATTCAGGTCACAATATAATGGCAAGAACCAAAAATCTCTAACTCAATCCGCCCAACCTGTTACAAAACAAAACAGAATTGAATTTTTTTTCCATATTTTTTCTTTATCGGACTAAAACCTGAAAAACCAGAGACGGCCCCATTATACTGATTCATTTTAAAAGCCAAAATACATTATTACAATTAAATCAAAACTAAAGAAGGAAACTATCATGTAGAAAGTTTGACATTATGTATTATTAATTCAGGATTTCACTGTTATTTGGTTTGGTCATGGTGTGAGTACTTGATGTGATGTTTACTCTCACAATAAACAGGACACTAACATTTGATATTGTAACTTATGTCATGACAAATCGAAACTTAATGCAGTAAATGATGAGAATCTTCACTGAATCTGCTTGTCTTTGTTGACCATTGACTGTTTCATCGTTTGATTTCCGGTTGGTTAAATCTATAATTTTGTAAAGCCCTGTGAGACGACTGCAGTTGAGATTTTGGGCTTTACATAAATAAATTGATGACAAAGTTGCAGTTTTAGGAGGTCAACATTTGAACACCATGACCACTGGATCTGATGATGTGGGATGTGTGTCATGTCAGCGCTAACAATACATGTGATGCGAGCTGACCGCTAATGGCTCGTCACGTGGCCAGTACTTTGGAGAGGGACAAGAAGAGTCTAAAATATTTTCACTTGTTTTAAAGACTCTTCCCTAAGGCTCGGTCACTGTATTTAAAAAAAAACAAAAACAATTGGACATACCCTTGCCGGAAGTTGTTTGCGGCGAGTAGAAATAACTAGAACCCAAGATGTCGCAGTAAGTGGAATTGTTATTTGAATCGTCACAGGCAGGAAATTGCAAATAATGGTTTTGTTTAGGTAAAATACTTTGTGTATATAACTTTACAAAATGTTCAGAAAGGCATGTGTCTTTGCAGTTCTTTCTTGTACAAGCTCCTAGACATAAATGTCTTCAGGGAAATTGCGAGAAAACATGCAATTACACCTTTTTACAATGTTGAAATATGTGGTACTAATAATAAAATAAAGTGCAAATAATAATTGATTCACTGTTTGATTTCAGTCGTCATTCTTCTAAATTGTGCAGTGTGTAATGTGAACTGAATGTTGATTTTAAACAGAAATATTAGAAAAAGTGGAATAGACATAATATCAAGATAATATAAAATAATCTACAAATTCTGGTCCCACTTTATAATAACTACAACTTTATTAGCCTCAATAAAGCATGAACAAAGACAGTTTATTGAGTGATTAAGTGCTTCAAGGGTTAAGGTTAGGAGTTAAGTTTAGGCTCTTCATGAAATAGTTACTTAGCGTGAACCATTCTAAATTAACTATGTGTTGATTCTGAATTAAGTCATTGTTCATGCTTTATTAAGGTCATAAGTGTGGTTATTATGAAGTGTTAATTCGTCTTACAACAACTCCCAGATGTGTTTAAACTAAAATGCTTCTTGAGTAAAAAAAAAAATCTAAAATTGAATCCACGCAAAAACCCCAATATAGTGTTGCTGTTTGGTTGGTTTGGTTGGTTTGGTACTCACTCTGGTCGGACTTGGTGGGCGACGTCGGGCTTAACCTCTCCGTGGAGTTATCACTTCCCTCTTCCACCACCTCGTCAAAGTTGAGAATGAACATCATGACGATGCCCTCCTCGTTCTTCACCGGGATTATGTGAGTGGTGCACTGGAAGTCTGAGCCTGAAAACACACAAAAACAACACGTGAAATGTTTTTGTGGAGTCCAAAGCCACAGCTGCAGTCACATTAAAGGGATTTATAAAAGTGCTTCAACAGATGAACCAGTATTCTTAAGAAAAGAGAAGTGTCCCAGTCAGAGCATCCTTTGACCTTAAACCCTTCGTCACAGCGAGGAAAAACTACAATATCCCCTGGTGAACACAAATATGTCACACGGTATCTTAGTTCATCTTCTGGACACCTTTCTGAAACCTGAAATGGTATAGTTATAATAAAATTCAACACATACAGAAACTAGCATCTACAGACAAGGCATTTCTAAAATACATTGACTTGCACATAAAACACTATACACTTTTCTGCAGTCACGACTTTAACTGGAACACCATTTGCTGACACAATATTGAATGTACAAGTACAAGTTGCAGCAGAATCTTGCAGCCCAAAGCTCATTCAGCTTTCTGCCAGAATAATTGGCTCGAGGAGTAAAAAACAGAACAAAAACACAAACAGCTTTTACGTCACATGTTGGTTTTTGATTTGTACTCGGACTAAAGCAAAATCCCAATTATCAGTCAAATCAAGATTTCTTTTGAACATGTTTTCTTCAGATCAGGGATAAGTAAAGTCTTGCAAATGCTATGAAACGTTTGAAAGTTCTAGTCAGTAGAAGTAGTAACAATATACACATATCTGTAACTATGAAAAATCACCAATGTAATTCAGTTTAATAGTGAAAGTGGAAACGTTTAAATATGGTTTTGTCCAAATGTTTACAAAGTTATGCAGAGTAAAGGACAATCGTTAATGAAGAATACAGAAAATAGTTGTTTACTGTAAAGAGTATCTGTTGTTTGTTAAATCTATAGAACTTCTCTCAGCTGAGTCGTATTTTGCATAAACATGTGTGTACTTTAGACCCCATTTCTGTTCAGAGATGGATTGTTTTTCCTGGCAAATAAAGCTTCTCCTTGGCCAGGATTTGTACTTCTCTGTCCTCAAAGGAGTGCTGGTTAGTGGCTTTGAGATGAAAATGCAACAGCAGATTGAACAGAAGAAGCTACTTAGACGAATGTCAAAACGGATTCACTATTCACATTTATCCATTTGGTTTTTGTCAGTTTTCTTGAGCTATAGCACCTGGATTACATAGACAAGCAATACACAAAAGGCAAAAATGTGACGTTTTCGCAATTGTTGGCTTCAATCCGTAAGTCTGAACTATTGCAAATCTTAACATCATCACATTTCACCGTGAGGGTCAATCTTTGTAGTTTCCAGCTTTCATTTCAACTCGCCCCGCGGCTGTTGAATCGCCTCATATCCGACTCACACTTTACACTTTATTAGCCAATCCACCAACAAAGCAGAAGATGATCAGACCATGATGCAAGACTAAACCCGGTACCGTTGAACCCAGGCTGCTGGGGGTTAAGTGGAATACAGCCTAGAGCCAGAGCCGCGCTGTGTGCACCTCTGCGCTCATATCCGCCCAAAGAAAAGAAAAATGAGGAGCGGGCGGCATCTTGAGAGGCAGCCGGGCGGAAAAACCATCCTCGGTCTAAACTTAGTCTGAATATTACACAGCGCTCTGCAGCAGGACTGGTCTGCTCAGCGAGGGCCAGTGGGAACAGACGCCGCGCTGAAAATTTAAACAAGCCAGCTATAAATAACAACAATTAGAGAGGCATTCAGCATGTTTTGGATGAAAATTGTTCATTTTGATGAAGAGAATTGGTGAAAAACAGATGCTATTATAAAATATTTATGACAGTTGGAAAATGTCAGCATGAGAATGAGGATTAGTTGGACGACATCACTAAATGAACGACACAGATTAGATTAAAAACCCAGAAGTGGAGATTTGAAGTGTTATTAAAGTGGATGTAACTGATTTTAATAACCTGGCATCAGTTGATATTGGCAGAGGCATAGCTACCCAACAGGCAGACAGAGGTATCTGTTCTGTTTCCCAGGCAACTGCTGGACCCCTTGATCAGCAGGAGCCATAGGGCAGACCTCAGGCTCCAACAGGCTCAATACAGTAATTAAATGTCATTGACAGCCGGGTCTCTGCATTGACTGTAGTTCTAGACTTTGACCACAATAGGTGGGATTTCTTTGACATATTGTCCTTATTCAACAACAGCAATAACTGAAATGATTGTTGCAAAACAGAACAGATTGTAGTTTCTGTTAACAATAGCGTGACAGCAAACCTCTGCTTAGCCTCTAAAGGTTGTGGAAAGGGATTTGAAATTGATGGCTGTGAATAATGAGGATGTTAGAAATGAGTTAGGGAAGTGAGTACTAACTTTGGACCACTTGAAACTAACTCGATTTTAACACTGAACATGTCAGATGACCTGCCGTGCCAGATGGAGCTGTGTCTCACTCTGAATGGAGTTCTTCACGTGAATTAAAAACCATTAAAAACAACAACAAAAGTCCACACAGTTTCATCAGACTATTATTGCCACAAACACTCAAATCACCGCCAACAAGACAATTTGAAGCAAGCAGCTAAACCATTCTGTAGTATTTTGTATGCAAAGAAACTGAAGCTTTCATAAAATGTAATATTTTTTAATCCAATCCAATCCACCTTATTTATAAAGCACATTTCTCAAACAGTTTCCTAAGTGCTGTGAACTGTGCGCAGCGACAAAGTGACAACCATAATACTGGTAAACAACAAAATTGGAATAAATGCTCAGTTAATTTGACTAATTCTAAAGCAATAAAAGCAGTGCAATTTAATAGAATAAAATAAAACATAACTAAACCACACAACTCATGCAGTGTTTTTAAGCTTTCACACAGGTTTTGAGCATTTTAGGTGCTTTTCACGTCTTCCACATCTGTAAAATGAGTCTGAAATAGGAACAACAAGAAAAATCTTCTTTTGAGCCCATCTGGCAGCAGGTCAGAACCCCACATTAAGACATTTACTGGTGCTCGTGACCCGTCCTCTGCTCAGTCGGCGTGTCGGTGTCTTGGAGGCGGAGACACAGATGATCAGCCGTGCTCTTCAGGCTCACTGACACCAGCAGCATTCATTAGCAGCCGAGTTGGACTAAATATATCGCGTCCTGGTATGTCCGCCGCAGATTTGAAAACCCCTCCAGGTGCTCGCTGCCCTGTCACCATGACGATACCGAGACGTGACTTTGACGGATAGGAAACAATGAGGCAGTGAGTAAGAGCCTGTCTCACAAAGGCCTGCGGAATATTGGGGTCGAGCGCGGGGCGAACTATGTAAACAGTGTTCTGTGGCTGTGTGCAAGTGATACAATCTGAGCATCGAGACATTCTTTATTGTGTTGAACAGAATTCACAAATGTGTCGCATTTGGAGTTTGAACGGTGCCAATTAATTAAATATGCCTTGAGAGTAGAAGAAGTAATACTGTGTAATGCAGTTTTTATACATGGAATTGCATAATGCACTTAAAAACTCTAGAAATGACATTTTAGCATTGCAAATTGTAACTGACGGACTGCAAACAACATGCTAATGCTAATGCTACTGCTAATGCTACTGCTAATGCTACTGCTAATGCTATTGCTTTTATACAAAATAACTATGAAAAGATTATTTAATATGAAGACAAAATGAGTATTTAAAGGGTGAATGAATGAGTAAATGCTTTAATTAAAACAGCTTTTAAATAGTGATTGAATAAATCTATGAACAAATGTGCCTGTTTATGAGTGAAGTTAGGTGCAGACAATGTTACTTTTGCAATGCCATAGTCACAGAGGTGTGGTCTGTACAAGGGTCATGACATACATATACCACAGCAAAGTTTGATATAGTTTTATATAATAGTCTCACTGAAAACAGAATACTGAACAGATATTACATATAAACTAAAGCATTTAAACAATAGGCTCTTTAGAATGTTCTGATTTATTGTGTATTGGGACTATAAGGGGACAGTGGGGAGGCAGCAGGTCAACATGTAAAAGTAGTGAAGTGGATTTAGAAAGCAAAGGGACAGTCAGTTCTGTCAAATCAAATCTGCTTTGTACAAATGCTCAATGTTTTGCTAAAATCCTAATTCCTGTATCCAAAGTGATCATAACAAGGACGGCTTCTGAACTTTGAGCTCTCAGTCACGTTGGCTCAGAGGATTTTAAAGGAAGGTTATGTAGCTCTTACTGGTTAAAAAAGGAATCACAATATCTGTATTGCTAGTGCCAACTACTGCAAATGATGGGTTTTAGTCATGAGCAGCAGTGATGTTTAGAGGGTCTTTTGGGACCCTTGTGTGGACACAGATGGATCAAGTTTATTAGATGATAAATACAAAAATACATAAATACATACATATAAAACATGTGTGCGATGCGTACTTTTGTCACAATGGTACAATCTCAAACTAAATGTTGATACTGAGGAAAAGACTCAGTATCAGAGAATAATCAGTACCAATTTAGGTATTTTTTTTAGACTGTACTTTAGTAGACTGTACTTTTCAACATAAAATAATTGTGCTTTCTGTTTCCATGTGGTCTTATACTAGTTCTGATAAAGCTTAAAATAAATATTTGAATATGATTATCTGGTATCTGGATTTCAATACTTTTGACAACCCTTGTCATTTGTATTTGATTAAACCAAGACATAAGTGACATGATAAAGCAATAGATTTAGCATCTACAGTTTACAGCAACCAACTGAAGAGTAGCTTATTTATATGACGCAATATGATTTCATAAAGTTGCATCATGTTTTCAACCAGTAAGACAGTATATAAAACAGGAAGAGAGAATATGCCAAATAATATCAACTTTTTCTTGGCGCCTAAATATCACCTTTCCCCCCCTACACACCCAATTTTCATTCAAAAGTGTTTCATAAGTAATAATTGACTGTGGATAAGATAAGATATAAGATATTCCTTTATTGCACCACATGGGGAAATTTCATTGCTGCAACGCAGGTAGATACAGAGGTAGATACAGAAGAAAAGAACGGATCACTTATAGGAAGTTTGAAAAAACACTTTCAGTAGAAGATCTCCTATAAACAAAAACTCCCATAGACAAAACCACCCATTTCCCAACAAGGGATGGAGGGGAAAAAATAATAAAGATAAAAATAAATAAATAAATACATAAATACCATTGCATGTGATCACGACAGTAATTGCACATGAATATGTGTCACGACGGCACATGGATTGCACATGAATTTCACAGTAATTGCACATATGACGGAATTGCACATGGTTAGGTCAGTATTGCAAGTGTTAACGATGCTTATCTGCAGCAATTCTATTGTTTTCTTTGAAGTGTACCACAGTATGTCATAAACACATATCTCATCTTCAGTTTGTCGATAAAATCCATAATAATTTTAGTTGAACAGAAAATATATGTTTTATTTGAACTATAATACACAAAAATACTTGACAAAAATACTTGAATACACAAAAATGTATGTACATTTTGTCATACTTTTAGGTCGCATTCACAATACAAATTGAAGCGGACTCGGTTTGTTTGGGGACCAAAGTTGCATTATTGTGTCTCTCTGAGCTGGTCCGGTTTGAGTTCACACTACGCATTCATCAAACCCCCTCATCTGTAGAGGTGCTGTGTACAATATAAGCCATAGAAGTGATTCTGAGCCTCACGTGCGGCTCAGCGCGGCTCACTTCCTGGTGACTTACTGATTTTGTTCGGATCAGAGTTTGCACTTTCACAATTACCCAAACCAACCAAACCAGCAAGGCGAAAGAATCCTGATGTGAATCAAAAGTGCACGCTTAGTCAGCAAAAATATGACATTGACGAAAACTATGACAACAATATTTTACTACCTGAAATGAACACTGCTTACCCCTAATGCAGCGGTCACATAAGAACACTCTCGCCTCTCAGACTTGGGCAACATTTCAGAAGTTTATCCAAGTTAGTCAGTCCAGCCTGTCTGCACCCTGCGTTTGGATACAGTTTTACATCTCACTGTTAAAATATCAATAGTACTGTTTTCTGTGTAGTTGCTCTCTGGGTTTATGGTTTGATTTGAGACATTACAATCCATGCAGTATTAGTTACAGGTCAGATCTGTGGAGAGGTGGGCCCCTCATAGTAAGAATGAATGTTTTATAGATTTTATTTTCCAGCATACATCATGTATTATATAACATGTTGTATTCAACATAAGACCCGGGGTCCAAATCAGGCCCTCCAAGACATTATTCCAGCCTGTTTACCGGTTTAATTCTGGTTTAGCACTAGTTTAGACCTGGTTTGGTCTTGGTTTAGACCTGGTTTGATTCTGCTTTAGACTGCTGTCTTGATTCTGGGTTGGTTCAGACCTGGTTGGTCCTAGTTTAGTCCTAGTTTGTGGTTATGCACTGGTTGGGCAATTTTGCAAAGCAATGTTGATAAAGAATGTTATTTCTCACAAAAATATATCAGTATTTTATTGTTTAACTCATAAACACTTGAGGGGATATTTTGTGTGACCCAAAACAGTGAGGTGTTATGCACCAGTAAAGTGACATAGTGCACCTTTAAAACAGATGCATTATGGAGCTGGAGGCACAGAACATCAGCCATTTTGCCTTTCAAATACACTTTCTGTACCATTTGAACTGGAACAATCAGCGTTTCCCTTAGAGCATGTCAGATGTTTTGTCGTGCATTTTGTTGGACATGCATTTACCATATGTGCCATTATGTAACCTTTCACACTAAAGGTTAAACGGTGCTGGACAGGGCAAAATGACAATATTAACATTTCTCAATATGTGCAAACCGGTGCTGACACAGTTGCAGCCTCAGCACAACAGCAATCCCCCCGTACTTTCCCTCATACTCACACAACTTTGCATTAAATATGAATTAGCACACCAAGCACCTTACATACATAATAGATAGGATTGTAATTGCCCATTGTGATTTCATATTGTTCAGGTTTAGGGTATTAAACATTTTGCATGGATATTATCTAAATAATCCAGTGATTTATTCATTTTATGTAAGAAGATAAGACAACTTTGTTACATGGGGCAGAAAATGTACATTGCGTAACATGGATGTAATTTTCTAGATTTGCTGGGCAGACAAGAAATAGCATTGATGACAGCAAAAGAAGCAGCAAGACCACTCCAACGTGTAATAAAACTGTATTCATAAGGCCATGCACAGACAGTCAATGCATTCTAATGAGACTTAAATGCCACAAATTAATGATTACTGGTGGATAATACTAATTTAGTTTTTGCACCAAAATCAGATGTGAAATTCTGTTTGAAACGACAAATATAGAAGCAATTCAGCAACATATTTTGCGTTTTCTCAGGAATTTCTTCATATGGTTCATACTTTTTATATTTTGATTTATTGTATTGTATTTATGTGTTGCTTTGTAGTTATGTTTTCAAGTTTACTAGTCACAGCACTAGAATTTCTAAACAGAACAGTAGAAAATGTCTTCAAGACTAGATCAAATGATGAAATGATCAAAATATACCAAAATAGTGTGATCAGAATATGTGCGTTGTAAAAAAAAAAGGGACTCTTTTGGCTGAACTGCAGAGGTAATTTTGGTAATTTTTTTGACTTTGAAATAACGGTATGATGCATACAATTAATGCTCTAAAAGCACTCATATCTACCATGCGTACAGGTAATTTTTTTTTAATGAAATATATAAAAAAATCCATACTTTATTCTTTTGCTTCCCAATTCATCTCACTTCAAAACCGAATCTTACAAAGGCAAAAATGATTTAGAAAATATAACATACTAATAAACCTTGTAGTTTAAACCTCTATAAAACTGTTCTGCAAATGCATGTGATTATATTGGCGTTCATATTTCAGACTTGACTGAATTATGTACAAATACATATTTTGTAAAAAAAAAAAAAAAATTGTCCAAAAATGGTAAACCGAATAAAAAAATGAAAATAATTGTAATTGTACTCTTCCAAATACAACAGTGACTCTAAAAGAATGATTCATCTTGTGCGGTAACACACAAATCCAACCTAATTTTTGGATTATCTGATTATTATTGGATTATTTGATTATTCTTGATTCTGATTATTCATGACCATGTAATGTACCTATTGACTGGTTTTAAGATGGACCACCATTACATAGTTTATGGTGAATCCCAGTTTTCCTCACTTCCTTCATTACAAAAGTTGGTAATCTACATATTGAATAATACTGTGAACTACTCATAGTTTGTCAAATGTATCAGCAAAAACAAAGAAATGTGATTTACCACGGCAAACAAATGATGGTGGCATGGACAGCTCCCAAAGCGATGGGAGAGATCCAGCAGTAACACGATCCTGATGGTGCTAATCCTGCTGTGGCTCCTCTGCTCCACATACTGGAATTGTCCAGTGCTACAGTGTATAAACAAATGAGCACATTACAGGACAAACTTATTATTTCAGATGGTTGAGTATTTAATGAAGCGGAAATGCAGCTGCACAAGCCAGTCAGTGCATACAACTTCATAAAAGGAGATATATTATGCTACTTTATGAGATTTTAACCAAATAAATCATTGTTTTTTAAAAAAATGCGTTTTCCAAATCCACTTCCTACGGCAATTTTGAGTTAACATTTTGAGTCAACAACTTACAACTATCTGAGAAATTGGTGTGATCCCTCATTTGTCCTGGAGTGGTCCATTGTAGAAAACATTCAGTTGTAGTCGTCGGGACACGTTTCCAGTGATGATAACTTTATTTGTTGAGCTAACAGACTTAGCAAAACAAAGTCTGCTCACATTAGCACCAGCACTTCACATCGATACCCAAAATATGATACAGTGCATAATGCAATAACAATTGTTGTGTTTGTTATGGAGACGCACTCTTAGATGTTATAGCTTTGCTTGAAATATTCCTCAGTATGGCATTAAGCACAAGCAACTGAATAAACACTAGATAAGTGGTGTTCCATACTGTGGAATGTACCAAGCAAAGTAAGAACATCTCCATGAAGACGAGATAAGCTGCGTTTGCACAGCCCCAGCAGAAAAGGACCATAGTGCAAAGTACTTTTTTAAGCCACTTGTGAGCATAAGTCATGGATGGCAGCAGCAGAAGCGCAGTGGGCTAGTGCACGTTCTCCAGCAGATGGGAGACAATGGCGGTGGTGAAAGGCTAATCCGCAGGGGTCTCCTCTCATGTGGCCTCCTGCTGAATGTCACCTTTACCAAAACGCTTCAAAGGGAGGCGTCCTTACATCCTCTGCCTTTTACGCCACTGTCCACACTAGCTGAGACTCCCTTCTTCACGTTTATAAACCATGTCCGCTGGTATATTAATCCAAAACGAGGGAAATTGTGTGGTGAGTGAGCGAAGACAGCGCCATATTGTGGAGAGCAGTGAGTCATGTGACCAGCAGGCCTCCCCTGACCTCACCAAGTCTGACCTTTGACTAGAACAACTGTGATGAGCATCTGCTCCTCCTTTTTCAAGCGATTCAGCAGAGTACAAAAATAGTAACAATTTGTAACATTTTGTACCATTGTATAACGGCCCGAAGACTGTAATAGACCAGCAGTTTGCTAAATTATTCTATAGAATTTAAATACTTGAAATGTATTCATATTTTCATATTTGCAGATGGAGACAGATAAAATACTGCTATACTATACTAAATATACTATTGTAGAATTGTGTGAAACTTATCAAAAAAGATATAAATTATGTTCAAATGTAATAAATATTTATTGAACTGTTTAAAGTTAACACCGGTTTACAGAATTAATCTGATTTTGAGTTAAAATAAACAAACAAATATAAAATTAAAATAGACAGTCCACCTTGTGCTAGTTTTTGTTTCACGTGCATAGGTCAAGAAATAAGAAAGAATGACAAAATTTATGTTACAAAAATATGAAGCATAAACCCTGCCAAGAATACTAACTCTTCCTCTCTCAATCTGAACTTTATACCATGGACATTATTCAGACTGTTGTGACATGAGACCATCAGCTCTTGTGTGTTGCACAGACACATACAGGGCTCAGTGTGGGACCCCAGGCTCTATAGGACCATGTGATCAGAGATATCGCCCGAGCACCTTGAGGGTACCAGAGGATCCTCGACCATAATCCCTGGAGCATGTTGCAAAAGATGATACAAACATAGGCACACACCTTCCAAATATAGCATCTTCTGAAGAATACTTGTAAAATGTATTTACAAAACTACAGCAAACTGAATACCTGCAATAAACTGTATTTTGTTGTTCCGTTACTTTGTTTAATCAAAGTACTGTATTCTGAATACTTTCACACAAGATTAAAACAGCTTTTTGTTTATGTTTCACTGTTTGTTAAGAGAAACTTTATCACGAAATAGAGAAGTAACAAATGCACATGCTTTCACAGTATTATTTTCTGGGGGATGTAACTCTATTCTGATGCACCAGAAAACAACATTATAATTATTGTGTGTACTCGTTTTCAGTTACAGTTACAACACTGAGCATCTTTCTTTGAACTACTATGAAAATCTAGATCCTGTGACATATAATTATATGTAGCATTAGAGAATTAGTCAAATATATGTCAGGACTAGAAATGGGCAATAACATGTAAGATAATATCATAATTGTTGTATTGAAGATGCAAAATTAAAATAATGTATAGTATGAAAATAACCCTAGAGGTGAAAAAAAGAAAGGTTTTGGACAAAAGCTTCATTTCAAAAAAAGGTAAATGGTTATATTTCTAGACATTTCATAATATTTCATTACCATTTGTGCAATAATTTAACCTCAAACCAAGACATTTTAGTACATTTCTGATGTAGTTCAATTTTAAATCAATCATTTTTATAGGAATAATACCAAATAATACACACGCTTTGTGAGAACATCTGAGTTCGAAGTAATCACACAATCTGAAGTAACACAAATGCTTAAAGTATGAACAGTACAACACCCATCCATTAAAGGCAACAACTTTGCAATTCTTACTTCTCATAGTCAATAAACTATATACTATCTAAAAAAAAGAAACTACGGATATAAAAACTTTTCCAACTGTATAACTGACTGGAAAGAACCAATTAGCCTTTGATTTGTGAACCAACTTTGGCATCAAACAAGTTTTACCTCCATAACTACCAATTAGAGAGGCAAAACAGCATGAAGCTTGTTAATATTATGGTAATATCGTTTTTTAATCATCTGGCAGGAGACGAAAACACTTTTTAAGAAGCAATCTGTAAATAATCTGCAGTTCCATCCGGCGGTAAGGTTTCTTAATATTTCCTGTTATTACCGTTTATGGTAATGGCATTTCTACAAGCCAATCAGGATGCAGCTTTGACAAAAACAGATCTACTACTATCTTTCATCTCCCATATCCCAGTCGCTTCATCTAACGCTTCAAAAGTATCATTTGAAATTTCATTTGCCCCATGTATAAGCATCATTTTGAGGCATGTGTTGTGCCCCCTGTAGACGGCGAGATTGGCAGTCACGACCTGAGCACCGGAACCACTATGAAAAATCTGTCAAGCGTTTTTATGAGCTCACATGTATTAGTTTTCAAATAGCTGTGGAGTTTCACTAATAATAAAAGATGAAGATGAAAGGCTATAACCAGTTTGAGTGAAATTCCGCACCAAAATTGCAGTGCGTTTGTGAGGCAAAGCAAGTTTATTTGTAGAGCAAGGCTTCACACAACAGGAAAAATAATGCATTAAAATCACAAAGACATGACAGAAATCACAAAACTTTCATTTCTATTCATTCAATTTAAGTTTTGCTGACATGAATCATACATTTTGTCCGTGCTTAGTGATCCACCAGATGGAAAACCAAATCTCTAGGACCACACTGGCAGACACTCTTTCCCATATTTATTTGACATTGCCAGCATGACAGGCGTCTCCGGGATGGACACATCACTTTTAGATTGATTCTTTCCCATGTTTGACCGTCCCTAGACGTCAGAGCGCTATCTGCCTCTGCACACGTCTGTGCTGAGCGTATGTATCTTTGACGACAACTCTCTCATCGACACTTCCACCTTATATGTGGAGCTTTTTTATCTTTAACGATGGACCCAGTCTTGTCTGTTCCCTCCCTAGATTGAGCTTTGGCTAAACTAATTGTCCCAGACAAAACTCAACCAAACCTTTTAATGTAAGAACTGGCTCTTGATCAGTGGGTAGGTGACGCCAGGCTCTTCCTGGACTTTTGCCTAGTGGCAAATGGTGATGACTTTAGTCAACTAATATATTTAAATTGAATGAAAGGTTGAATGAACCAGTGGTGACAACTATCAAACTATGACTAAAAGTTTTGAGAATTTGGTTGAACAGTGAAAAGGTACTATTTTAATGCATTCCTTTTCAATCAAAGATATAAAGGTAATAAACAAACAGCATTGAATGAACATGTGGAAGAAGGTACATTGGAGCTACATAATCTATAATACAATTTGTAATTTGAATTTAAAGAAAACAAACTTGATTACCTTTCAAGTTGAAATATTATTCATTCTTGAGGCTTTCATTCCCTTTTAAACATGTTTTTGGTCAAATTAAGATTTGTTTTTCACATTACCGGTATCTAACGTAAAATAAATAAATAAATAAAATAAAATAATGTACACAAATGGAAAATACACTTTGCAAACTACACTTGCATTTCCAATGAGGAATGAGGCGTTGGGAATAAACAATGAAGGGTTAGTTCTTAGGCAACGTGAATGCTATGCTAATAAAACCATACTTTCTACAGACAGAAGACCTTGTAAAGAGGAGGATAACTGAAACAAGTGTGACAATAACATGGTTAAAAGCATTTGCATTTGTACAGTTGGACAAAATGTAGCATTCATTGTTGCTCCATACGGTTCTGTTCCAAAAATCACTTCATCCGTGTGTGATAATCATTCAGCCTTGTCCTTTTGGTTTTTACAATACACTGCAGGATGTAAAAGCATTTTCTTGAACCAGAACAAATACAGTTACAAGCCCTTTTAGTCAAAATTATGATGACAAATAGTCAAACCTACACCACATGTACACTGCAAGTAAAGATGTCCTTTTGCTGCTGGACACAGTTAACGTCAATGCCATGTTTTTCCTTTTGCGTGCGCCCATTAATTCCTTGACCTTTTCGTGGCGTTTTGCTGCCAGCCAAGAAGCGTTACTTACACCTGCCTGAACTGAAGCGCACAGTGCTGCTGTCGAGCGCTCTGCCCACCATGGAAATTTCATTACATCTATTTCCATCGTCGTTAATTATTTAAAAACAACAACGCTTAATCCAGTCATCTTATGTTGTTACAACAATGTCAAAGTGAGGCGAGGGAATGGGAATATATAGGCTTTATACTTGTACAGCGGGGGCCGTTATCATTGAGCTCTCACACACACTTACTCAAGATGCTCCTGTTGTTTCATTTGACATTTCAAATATCCATAAAAAGAATTAGATATCCAAAGTAAAAGTGAGCCATTTGTATTTTGGCATCATCCCAATGACAATGACAATCATATTTCTATCTGAAATGTCAACCATGTCTTGGTTAAGGTTCAAATACAAAAAATCTAAAGACGGGATAATAAAATTAAACCCAAAAGCGCAGAAATATCCTTCGGTTCTTTGAAAGATTACACTGCAAGTTTCTGTTCTTTTTACTGTTAATCAATTCTTTTTGCAATCTTCTTTGATAGCTTTTACTGAAGCCAATACACTTTAAATTCTAATTTTCCATATGTCCAAAACAGAGTAATGCCTCATTCGTCCAAGATGAAAATCGAAACGTGTCCAGATGATTACACTTTTTTACACATCTTTTTCTATGTCCAAAACGATAGGAAAAACACATGTTGCAAGGCCTGTAATATTCCACAGTATTACATTAAACATATCTATCTCGCATCTGTGCAAATACAGCTGTTTTTATAGGCCAAATATACATCAAAACATGGCATCAATCTGCTTGTTAAATACCATAATGTGGAATATTTCCACCAGAAAATAATTTATTATTATTTAAATTACAATAAACAAATTCAATATATAATGCATAAAGACGTCATTAAATATATTAATAATGAATACATATGTACGTCTTAAAGATAATCAAATATATGTCTGTACATTCTAATATTATGGTCCGAGATGTAATACTCTGTGGACCATTCTTTTTTTAATCCATAAAAAGGTATCTTACATAATGTACATGGATGCATTTATTGGGCACACAGACATGTTGCTTGTTTTAGTCGAACAAAAATGTGTCCTTATGTATGATGAAATAATATATGAACACATTTTGAAGTCCCCGTACCATTGGAGCATTGGACAAGCACATATTCATCTGAAAAGGTTGTGACTCTCCCCACACCAAATGTACTACAGTGGGAGATTTGACAATACAACCACAGCCTATTGCCTGGTAGCAGTCTTGTCTAATGTAATCTGACATGCGCCTTGGTTCAGGAGCCAATCAGGAGCGGCTATAGGAGCTCTCTAACCCGTTTTTTAGAGCCGGGTGCCCTACAGTCACCGCTCGCAGCTATACGCGCCGCCTGGCCTAATTTCATCTCCAATCAGCATCATAACCAAAGCAGCTATGTGCGTTTTTGCATCGCAAGACACAAAATAAAGCATAAGAATTGTGTATGTTGAGTCTGTTGGTGAAGAAAGTGTGTGCATGGCTGGGAATACAGCACCAAAACACAGATGGCGAGAAGAGGAATATTAGATTAGCGCTAGATGAAAATAGCCTGTGGATGAACATTCCTCCTCACTGGAAATCACGACTTGTATTGTTGTCGTGTGGTCCCACAGACAACACCAGAAAGACATATCCTGTTTAGCAATGGAAGTGATCAGATACTCTTGAAAATGTGTAAACAAAAACATGCTAAATTCTAAATGGAGGGAATTGGATGCAAATGTGAAGTGAAGCGTGATGTGATTTCAATTGGGAAACTGAGATTGACCACACAATATCACAACATATGAAATGTCAAGGTGGTTTTGTCAAATGAAAACCACTCAGACGCATGTGAGTGATATCAGAGGCTGGTTTAAAGACATTTAGGATTGTATTTGACATTATTATTATTATAAAAACATTATAAGAGACTGACAGTTTTGAGGAAGGCAACATTTTAATCGTTTTTTGTGTTTTATCCACAGGTATTTTCAAAACTTTACCACAATTTATACTCTTTGCAGTGTTGAGACTAGAAAAGTTGTTTTTTTTTTTCCATCATTTGTAATAGAAAAACAAACTAACAGGCATTTTTTTTAGCATGTTTATCTGAGGAGGGGGACAACATGGTTAAAACTCAAGAAAGTGTGTTCCAATAAATGTGTTCCAATAAAATTGGAATATTTCTGAAAGTTAACTTGAGCTGCAGCAAATGTTAAGTTTGACTCCGTTAGCCTGTCAGGTTAATTCATCTACTTTCCTGTAAGTCTAAGTTGGCCTCTGAACCACTTAAGACAGGCATGTCCAAACTAGGGCCCGGGGGCCAAATGCGGCCCTCAGACCAATTTTTGTTGGCCCTCCAGCTTCCTGCTATGTCGGCCCAAACAACAAAAAGTAGTACTTTTTATTGGGAAATTGGGAAAATTCAGGCATATTGATGTTATACCAACTTAATATTAATGTTCTAGGTTTAATTAAAGGTGTGGAGGCTCATCGCAATTACATCAAATGCAAAATTTTCGAATGATTCACTTTGTCATTCAACAAATTCGACATTGTCCAGTTGTTTGTGGCCCTCTGCCCCGTTTAAGTTTCAAAATGCGGCCCTTGGTGAAAAAAGTTTGGACACCCCTGACTTAAGACAAAACAGACGAGGTTGTGTGGAACTTTGTGCTGAGTGAGTGAGACCGCCATCCGACACCAGTCACAGCTGTCTTCTCAATTTGAGTGAAAGTTGCATGTTTAACTTTAATGTTTAATCAGTTCACATGGTTATTTTTAGTCTCTAGCTAAAGGTTTTCAATATTGAATGAGCACCAGCCATCTTACTAATAATGGCCCAACCTGATTAGTTTGTTGTTCATATTTACACAATACTTTCATGTTTACACAAAACATGAATGTGAAATCTAAAAAGTAAAGATTGATTGACCACGTTAAGAAAAATAGTTTGCGATTTCTGCAAGAGCATTTCTATTTTATCAGTTCCCATGTTGAACAAAAGCCGAGCAGGCCAAATTCCCCATAATAAAGCAATTAAGTTTGAATATTTCTTGGTGCGGTGCTCCACGTCTCGACAACAAATAGATAAAATAATTACATGCCATAAAATCTAACTGTTCTGTGAAAGCACAGGGGAAATTTACAGGATTTTTTTTGACATTTTTAATGTGGCTTCTCCATGGCGTATACTTTCACTATCTAAAGATGAGGAAATAGTCTGTATGAGAAGGAGCATACTTTGGCCAGGAGACTCTAATCCAGAAGTGTCCAAACTTCTTTCACTGAGCCCCACATTTTGAAACATATACAGAGCCGAGGGCCACAGACAATATGACAATGAAGTGAATCATTGGAAACACACCTTTATTAAGGCTTGGAACATTAATACTAGGTCTATATCTCATCAACATGTGTGTTATTTAGGTTATTATAGCTGATTTTCACCCAATTTTACAGTAAAAATTACCCTCGGGCCATAGTTTGGGCTCCCCTGCTCTAATCAATAATTTTTGAATGAATGGATAAAAGTTTACTCATTGGCTCACATTTAACAGAAAACATTCAAACATTATAATCTACGTGTTATTAAGGATGTCATGATTATTTGGTTAATCGTAATCATAATAAAAATCTGTTCGTTGCTTTTGTCATTTCAATTTAAAAATGCTGTTGTCTTTGACATTAAATATCGTTTGCCATGTGTTTTATAGTCTGTATAGTCCGCACAACAATTAAAGGTAAATAATATCGTCAGAAATTATTTCAGTAGTCGATTAATCACATTATTCCGATAAATTGTTGCAGCCCAACCAATTAGTTAAAACAAAACTGCATTTTATGGCGATTACCATTTGATTTATGTCTTGATAGTGGAATTCTATTCAAAGTTCACATCACAAAGTCGTCTAGGAACATTAACATTTGAGAAAGGCTAAACAAATACAAGAATCCCATGCATTACAGATCTAAACTATACGGTTAGCAGCTGTTATACAGAATACGCCAGAATAATTGGTTGTTTGCTAAATAAATAATGTATTTGTAAGGCTAAGAGGTGTACCCATCTTTTCCCATGTAGTGTATGTTGCAAAAGCAGCTTTTAGGCCCTAAAAGCAATGGCCTTTAGGGTCAAAAGAAGGCCTTTGAGTAGTTTTTGCATATAGAGCGTTTTATTCTACGAAAACCAGGAAATGACAGCAAATCTCGCTCTGAAAGTTGAATAATAATAATAAAAATAAATAATAAAGATGCTCGAGAAATGTGAAAAAGTGAGGAATGTCTGTGGACCATTGCAAATAGTTTGAAATGTCTGTTATTCATGTGTTTAGACGCTACAAATCAGGTACAGCTCCTCAAACTAAATCATTGCCGTCATTGATGTTTGCTAATTGCGCCTGTCTGACTGACAATTTGCCATTTCGCATTCTTAGCCTTGCAAAAACTGTGACTGGAATAACATCCGGTAAGTGAAGTAGAAAAGTCATATCCATGTTTGCCTTGTATTCTCCAGTCCCCCATGTTCACCTGGGGCTATCGCTGATTGCTAGCTTCATGATCGCGCCGCTTTGGCTTGTAGCAAAGGAACGCTTGTTTGTGTGTCACCTCGTACTGTGTCGGCGCTGTAGAGGCCAGCCTGTGATCAAATATAGATATGTCTCTTTGAAGGCTGCTCATCCAAGTGTCCAAGTGCACACCTCCCATCCCAGCACCGCTCCTCCTCTTCACCCCAGCCACGGGACACTCAGCAGGGGTGCCCACGGTCTCGGCGGGGAGTCACCTATGAAACCCTGCACCCACGCACGCCACATGTCCCGGATCATTCAGCGCTCTTTGCTAAGCTGCTGCTGTTATGTAGCCATTATCTATTTAACTTCTCCCTGCCGCACGGTGTCGGCTTTCCTTTGTTAAGACTCATTGAAGTACAAAGTATTATTACACCCTGTGGAAAAGGATCGCTTTTCAAAGCCATCATATCTCATTGATAATATATGGTGGAGGGGGGGGACATGTGCGGGGTACCTTCGTGGTTCATCGGAGGGGAGAACACCGGCGAATGAAAAGCAAACACGGCGCTACAGGCCGCCACCGTGCGCTCCGATAGACCCCATTGTTATACTACTTTAATTTCTAAGCATTGGCGTAAGCAGCTTAACTTTTTGCCTTTTCAGTGCAAAGAGCCAGAGATTTGTTGCTTTTTCATGTCACATGGCTCTCGAAATCCTGACCTTGCTTGATGGAGAGGAAAAACAAACAGAAATTCAGTCCAATAGACAGTAATTACTACCGTCAAGACACAGGAGTAGACGGTTAAAGCTGCTCTGTGCCGCACCACGTCTGAGGACATTTCTAAGAGCTTTAATAAGACGGATTATTTGTATTGCATTTGAAGTGATAGCTTCAAAAACACCAGGGAGAGAGAAGATGTGGAACCCATTCACTTTCAGGTCCATTCGAAGACTTGAATCAATAGGACCATCGCTCCCAACCAAGCCATGAATCTTTCATCGGCGTCTTTCAGGAGCGGATTGTGTCCTCCTTCCTTACCAGTTTAATGCATTTACTCTGTAAGCCGCTCATTCCCAGTCACTGCACTGTCAGAGCTGATATCTTTATTCATGAGCAGTGGGACTCACTCCCAATTCCTCTGAGCAGTATTAGGAGTTGAGTGTGAGGCTAGGTGTGCACTGGGAGGATTGTGAGAAGACAGAGGTCACGATTATGTTGAGCGGGGTTTGCGCTGCTCTCATATGCCAAGCTTTAAACATTTACAACAGCACATGACGTTTGGATGCACCTCGGAAGAGAAGGAGCTCTGTGTGCAGCAGGGCGCGCTAGTTATCGTAGATGGAAACAAGTATATGGATGGTTTAACAATAACAAAACCGTGGGACACACTGTACTGTAAGATAATGGGGCCATGCTATTCTATACTAGACCAGCGCATGGACATCACCCAATAGTTGAGCTTGGATGTCATGTTGTTGCAGCCCTGCCTGACTCGAAAAGGTCCACAATCATTATACGAACATACTATAGAAGGTCATGTTAAGGTTTCAAACGGTAGGATGCAAATGAGCAGGTCCAGGGTGCAGAGGTTTTATGACTTCTCCGGTGTTAATTGGTCACTGTACCAGTCCTCATCATTAGTTGGAACATAGCACAAATTGGGGGATGGGAGGAGCAAACCATATTCAGTGCTACATTATGCATGTGCACAGATGTGATGAGATGTATGCTAACAGGATGTGCTACAGGAGGGAACCAGACAGCATTCATATGGATCATATACTGGGAAAAAAATCTCTCAATCTTAATCTAGTCATCACAAAACATGAAGGATTCAGATTTAACGGGAAAACATTCAATGCAAGATGATGTTTCACTATTGCCACATTCTTGATTTCAGTCCAAATAGTCAGACCAAATAGTCAGACTTTTTGGAACAGATTGTGACACACATTCTTCTAACACATAAATTCAATCAGGATTCAGCCATGTTCACAGCTCCTCCCACCAGCCAATGAACTCTCTGTCCCCGTCATCTTCTCTGTCCCGGTCATCTTCTCTGTCCCCGTCATCTTTTCTGTCCCGGTCATCTTCTCTGTCCCCGTCATCTTCTCTGTCCCCGTCATCTTCTCTGTCCCCGTCATCTTCTCTGTCCCGTCATCTTCTCTGTCCCCGTCATCTTCTCTGTCCCCGTCATCTTCTCTGTCCCCGTCATCTTCTCTGTCCCCGTCATCCTCTCTGTCCCCGTCATCTTCTCTGTCCCCGTCATCTTCTCTGTCCCCGTCATCTTCTCTGTCCCCGTCATCTTCTCTGTCCCGGTCATCTTCTCTGTCCCCGTCATCTTCTCTGTCCCCGTCATCTTCTCCGTCCCCGTCATCTTCTCCGTCCCCGTCATCTTCTCTGTCCCCGTCATCTTCTCTGTCCCGGTCATCTTCTCTGTCCCCGTCATCTTCTCTGTCCCCGTCATCTTCTCTGTCCCCGTCATCTTCTCTGTCCCTGTCATCTTCTCTGTCCCCGTCATCTTCTCTGTCCCCGTCATCTTCTCTGTCCCCGTCATCTTCTCTGTCCCCGTCATCTTCTCTGTCCCCGTCATCTTCTCTGTCCCTGTCATCTTCTCTGTCCCTGTCATCCTCTCTGTCCCTGTCATCCTCTCTGTCCCCGTCATCTTCTCTGTCCCCGTCATCTTCTCTGTCCCCGTCATCTTCTCTGTCCCCGTCATCTTCTCTGTCCCCGTCATCTTCTCTGTCCCCGTCATCTTCTCTGTCCCTGCCATCTTCTATGTCCCCGTCATCTTCTCTGTCCCTGCCATCTTCTCTGTCCCCGTCATCTTCTCTGTCCCTGCCATCTTCTCTGTCCCCGTCATCTTCTCTGTCCCTGTCATTTAAGCGACACGCCTCAGTTTGTCCTCCTCTTCGTCGCACCGCAGCAGAAGAACAATCAGCCACCTCAGCCTTTCCGTCTCCACCTTATTTTTTTATTCACTGCAATCATCAGATCATATTTTGCCATCCATCAGAAAATGTGTCAGATTTTTTGGTTGAGGATCAAGTATTGCACAAAAAATGAAAGGACACAAAATGGTTAAAATATTACCTGACATTTGTTTGGAAGAGGATGTTCTTTATTCATGTTTTCTTTAAATGAGACCTATTTTGTTTTTTGCAAGTACTTGGTGTTGAACTATAAAATAAGTTGATCATAATTTTACATTTTGTTCATTGTAAACCACAATATTTATATAAAACGGCTTAATAATAGAAACAGGTCCTTTGACTTCCTGTTCAAAAAGGCAGAACTGATAAGCCCCGCCTCTTCATAGTGACATTTCATTGTTACAAGAAGCAGATTGTCATTTACATGTTTTATTTCTGAAAAGTGGCTATGGGATATTTCATAACCCTACATATATCACTCATCTACATCGCTCTCAATTTTAGAGCGATGTAGGCGGAGATAGGGGGTAGGTAAAAACAGGAATTTGTATTCAAGCCTCAGTTGCAAGACAATACAAGATTATATTAACAATTATGGATCATTTAAAATACAACACAGTTATAACAAGTTTAAATCTTATTCAAGTGGATTTAGCTTTATATGTCCCTTTTAACCGTTTCTTTAGAATATGGAATACAGCTTTATTCCCTCCATCAGGATAGAAATGAACCTTACCACCACATAAAACAACAAGAACAAGAGATAAATTATATTTTAATTTATGTAACATTTAGAATGTCCACAGCACAGGGGACTAAATACTTTTCAAACTTTGTTGCCAATGGAAGTCCATAGCGCCTCCCAGAATGCAGTGGGTGAGTGGTCTGACATGAGGGTCTTTATTGCATCTCTATGTCCAGCTGACTCAGGGGTTATCCAAAGTCATGCTAGATTCATGTTTGTCAGAATATGGATGATTGAGTGATGGTTTACACACTCCTCAGTGTCAGAAATAGAAATGGTCAAGATAAGTGAAAAACATGGACAAAAACGAGAAATACATATGATGAGGGTGAGCACAAGGTCAGCAGTCTTTTATTTTTGCAGGTTCTGCTGTTTCCTTTTTAGGTGAAAATCACAATTGTAATTTTGCAAACCTTAAAACTGAGCAATACGACAAAATCAAATGAATGACAGATTTGTTTTCCTCATGGCGAGGTGCATTTGCATTTCGTTTGAACATTAAGATTGTATTAATCTGAAATTTTCTTGATTTGATTTATTCCCCTCCGGTTTCATTTATTTTTGTTGATATTAATTTCCTTCTAATCACAGCCATTTAACACAAAATGTCTTCCTCCAATATCAGAACCCTGCTTTTTAGTCCTCTCGATTAAAAAACCAAAGATGATCAACAACGATAAGAAATGACTCATTCTCATTCTCGATCTTGATTCGAATTTAATTAATTTTCCATTTGTACTTGAAGCTAACAACTTCAATACGATCACATCAGCAGCTCGTAGAAGATACAACACCAGCCCACAATCTTCTCCCCAGATTTCCAATTCTTCTAACGTGTCCCACTTCTGAGGCCAAAGACAAACAGCCCTCAAGTGCCTCATGTAAATGTCTCACAGCTTTTTGGAAACGCCATTTCTGTGACGGAGCAGCTGGCTCTTGTTTTCTTCCTGATTAGCAAAAAACAGGTCGATGATGGAAGATTAAACCTGTATCCAGGACTCCAATCCAATCAAACTTGCTATTAAAAATTCACACATGACAGCAGCGTCAGAGGAGGAGAGAATGTTGGTTTGAGGATATGCAATTGACAATATTGAGCGTATTATCTATAGTAGGACTGCAAATAACAATTATTTTACTAGTCGAGTAGTCAAATAGTTATTTCTATTGTACATCAAAATTTTTAGTAATTTTAACCAAATTAAGATTGAAATTTGGCTTCTAGATAGACAATATTTACAAATAAAGTGTAAATTGTTCATTTCATTGTTAGTTTTTGACATTTTAATGCTCAATATTGCTGCTCTTTGTTATAAAAGTTCCATTTGTTTTAGAGTCTGTATAGTTCCAATTACGACTACAATTTTTCTTGTAAATTTTACTATTACATTTGCAATTTATGTTTTAACAATAAACGCGTTGAGGAGAATTGACACAAAGTCAAACTAAGAAAAGAATCACATGTATGTTTGTACATGTTTAAACTACAGAGTTAACAGATTCATGCAGAAAAAAAGGATATTTTGCAGTTTGTGGAGAAAATTTTTAGTGTCTTTGGCCTTTGCCAATTGCGTCTGTTCAAAATGCAATTCCAATTTGATTATGATTAATTTTGCAGTCAGTCTATTAGGGTTGTTCCTAATAAATTAGTCCCATAATTTTTTGTGCATTATTTTGAAAGACAAATCCCGTGGTCATGGAAAAGATGTCAGTGTGTTTGAGAAGGGTCTAAACATTGGCATCAAGCGGAGAAAACATTAAAGGAGAAGCAGAGACGTCTCTAGTGCAGATCTGAACCCCAGTGTTCGGGACGAGCTGGAGAAGGCTCAGGCCAATGGCATTTTGTGTGTATTTTTTAAATGACTTCTTTCTGTAGCATTTTTACTCAAAACGATACACCTGATGTTTAAATGTTGCATACCTTCAAAACAGCATTCACAATATTATCCAAATGTTGATATATTGTCCATCTCTGACAGGCATAGTTTGATGAATAACAAAAGTGATGATTATCTTACATTGCGTCCTCATGGTCCACACCTAAACACATCCGTGCATCTGTCTCCACGCAGATGTCTTCCAGGGAGGTGCGGAGCCAGGGATGAGCCGTGGTCACTGGCCTACATTGGGCCATGTCGTGCCGCTGACCGCACCACGTGATCGCGGCAGGAGCTGGACTGTCGGGGATTTGTGCCGCTGGAAGCTAACATCGCATTAATGCTCTGTGACTCAGGCACGGCCGTCTGCGAGCTTCACCATTCACACCGAGCAGCACCAACATGTGAATGGCCGCGGGCAAATGGACCAGTTTAAGAATGGTGCGTCTGAAAATATACATCTGATGGTGTTATATTGGAAAATGTGGGAGAAAAATAATTTATTTTCTTGCCTTGACTAATCCAGTGTTTTTATGACCACATATTGCTGTTACATAGAATCTGTAAGTTTATGTTTAAGTTCCTGTTAAATATGCATGTTTGGGGCTTTTGAAGTGTCCGTCGTCTCCCCCTGCTGTTTCTGGGCAGAAAACCAGCCTAGATTTAGATTTATATTGACAGCGTTAAATGCTTTTCGTTGTTTATATAATGTCCTATTTTAATTAAAAAAGAAGAAAAAGAAAGAAACTACAAGCGAGTTACCAGTAATTAACTCTAAAATAATGAGACTACTAAATATTAAACTTTGCATTAATTCAGAACTATTCTCTCTTTAGAAAGTCCTGTCACAATCATTACTATGTTGTTCCATAAATAATAGATTAAACAATATTTTCTGGGGCTCAACAACGTATGTAAATTTTCTTGCATTAGAAAATGAACATACGTATTTACATATTCTTCATTTATAATTAAAATTAAATCAATTAAAAATGTTAATATCAAACTAGTAATGTGTTATGTTGATTTATTGTTGTATGATAAGAGCTGAGCTGTAGAGGTTGGATTACATAACTTGTCATTATAGATATTCTCATTCAGCTTTTTTTTGTAGCAGCTCATGTTTTATTAACAATATTGTACAGTTAGAAAAGGTTCACTGAGATTCTCCTACTATGGGTTTATTTCTGTTTTTTTCTGTAGCAGCAATGTATAATCGCTCTTTAAAATAAGTGACAAGCCTATCTGGACTTCTATAAAGTAATACACCTTTTTTAAATCATCATTGAGCAGAATAATTGAGCAGCTTGTCAGTTTGTCTCACTACACTTTTGATTTACTTTTTATATTGTTTTTGCTATTTCATATCTCTCTGGCCGTTTTGCACATTGCTCAAAACGAGTGTTTGATGTTCAATAGCTTGACGTATACATTTACGGTTCAGCAGGGAAATTATGAAGTACTCTACTGACCACAAGAAAAAAGTATATCTCAAGTCAAATTATGGATGCCCTCACTTTTCATTTATTGGTACAAATATCATTTCTAGTTCTGATATTACAACAGGGGCTACTGTCAAAAAAACCTATGACTACTATTACTAGAATTACTGTAAATACTACTTCAGCCGCTGCCATTACTCCAACAAATACCACTGCTACTTCAACTAGTACTATCTCAACAACATAATAGATACCACAATTCCTTTGACTTCAAATACTAATACTACTATAGCTGTACAATTACCGGAAATACAATTTTAATAAAGATTCAGTTTCAACTGTCAACAATCAGCTTGGGTCATTGAAAAATGTAACTGAATTCTTCTACCGTTTAAGCACTACACTTCTCCTCACTTTGTCCATAAGCTCACAAAATCGTTCTCTTCTCAAACGGACAAAAAAATAATAAATAAAAAAGAGTCTCTCATACTCTCTATAATTGGCACGGTGCGTCTCACACATTGTAAAGGTTTCAAACGTGTGAGAGCTTCTCCTGAATGGTCCTGTACTGCACATGTAAGAGCTCAGAGCAGGATGTGTTTGTGCAATCTCACTGGAGGCATCTGAAGCTTCAGGGAGTGATGATACGGAGGTGCGTTTGAATCACGGGGGGCGCTGCATGCGCACTCAGCACTGGGGGATGGAAGGTAAACTGGTCTTCTGCCATTATTCAATATTTCATGAATTCTGCAAACTAACGAACTGCTGCGTGATTGGTGACACAGAAAATATGATTAATGGGAACAAATACAATGTTTCAATCGTCGAACAACAAAGCTTTTTCTTTTTTTTCTGTCCCAAAAACTTGAGTTGACAGGACAGTTGTAGTGTGAAATGGAGGGAGAGAGGGGGACGAGACATTCAACAAATGTTCACAGCAAGGAAAGCAAACCCACAACGAAAGATGGTCCAATATGGATATTTTTGTCTTGCTGCTGTGGCCCATAATAATTGTCAGTACCTGCATTTAGATTTTAAAAACTAGCTTTTCACTTTAAAAATAATAACAGGGTGTATTTATCAGGGATATAAAATCATTTGTGGCATGATTGTGTAAACATACAGTCATGTTCTTTTCTCGTTCTGTTTAAAAAGCCAAATCTGACTAACTGAGGACAAACGGGTGCAGCCGCTTTAACCACTCCACCATTTGAATTGTTTATTAGTTAAACAAGTACTAAAGATGTACTCCTATTACTCCCACTGCGACCACTACTAATCACTTTGTCATTACAGTTAAAGAAGACATATTATGCTTCTTTCGGGTATTTAGTTACAAACGTAGATCATTATTTTTCATGTTGTTAACTGTAAACTATTATTGATCTGAAACGTCTTCATAACTGAAAGAGCTCTATTGACTTTCTGTTCAAAACTGCAGAACTGATACTAACATGACATATTTGAACCTGACATGTTTGACTCAAAGTAGTAGTAGTAGTAGTAGTCAAAGTAGTACTGAAAGGTGGGCAGGGATAGGGGGTTGGTAAAAACTCTTAAGCCTCAAATGCAGGACAATACAGGATTACTCAAACATGCATAAATCAGTTGAAATAAAACTTAGTAAACTAATGGATGAGGGAACATTGTTAAAACATATGGTAGTTAGATAAAAGTTGATTTACATAATATGCTCCAATTAGATCCATTTTATCCCATTTCATCTCCACTAATACTACAACTGCTATTACTACCAATTCAACAACTACCATTACTATAACTGAGCTATTCCTACAATACTCATTGCCCTAAATGGGAATTATAATTAGTTTTAGTTATTATTTAGAAATTTTGAATCTCAAACAAACAAAATCCATCATTTTAAGTACTGTTATAAATAAATCTATCTACAAACTAAGATGAATGTGGAGTCAAACAACTCAACAGCAGCTAACACAATCAAAATGTAACCAAAACTGTAAGATGACAGCATAATTCAGCTACAAATACTGAGCCTATCATAAATGTCAGGAAAAATTATGAATGGATTGGAGGAGCAGCTCGGATATTTTATGTTTGGAGATTGTATCTACTGACAAGATTAATGCTCAGGGGATATGCCCTTTTAAAATATGATTAAGGTCAGACTTCATATATGAGCAGGGACTTTATAACTGACTGCAAATAGAAGTCATTATGGATTAATTGGCAGCTCTATGTCCACCCAATTGTGTCCAGCACATGTGGACAGCATCCAGTGCACACTAAAGTGACCTTCAAGTGCTATGATTCACGTGAGAGTATGATTATGTGTCACAAGTTTTATTATTTTCGTTACCATCTTCTAATCCACAGATATTATCAATGAAAACAATGTTGAGTGGATTTTACCAGGGAGGGAAAGAATCATATTTGATTGCAGTAAAAGACCTTTGGCTTTGTAAAAACGTCGTCATTCAAAGAGTAAACTGCAAGTCACCAATAAAAATGTAGAAAAATTTAGACCTATATTCCAAAAATGATATATCAAGAGTTGGATGTTACTGCTTTTTTGGCATGGATAAGTTTTGCTCATTTTATAATCCATTCCACAGAATTAATTAATGATGGAAATGATATAATTTCAGTGCGTTCACACTTGCACATAGACCAGGACTCAAACCAGAACTAACAAGGACAAGTGTGAACGCATCCTAAAACTGAAGGACAACACTTTGAATTGCAATCAGTGTTTCATAATCAGTAATCAGAAGTAGAAAACACAATAATAATAAAAACGGATCAAATGTCACACTTCAGACACATCCAGGACTAGAAATATGAACGCGCTAAACAAATAAATCCCAGGCATTTCAGAACATGTTTGTGGAGTTCTGAACCAGCAGGTTTTATAAAAAGACCACAAAGAGACAGAATATATAGTTATTTGTGGAGGAAATCCTACAACATAATTGCAGCCTTTACAAATAGCAATTTGGCTTTGATTACTCTTACAGCCTTACAATCACTTTAGGAACTCTTAAAGGAAAATGTCTACCATCTTTCTTTGTGGTGTATTCCTTCATTTTGCTTACGTCAAGGTCAATGTCAAAGTTTATTTATAAAGCACAAACCCAAGTTCTTTTTATTAATATATAACAATTCTGGTTTAACACATCATCTTTTCCAACCCACAAAATCACATCTTTTGGAGTGACATTCTCGTTGTATTCAAGTGGCCTCGGTGAAGCAGCACCCAAGGGACGCACCTGTCATAGAACAACCCCCCTCTCACCCATCAGCACCCTGCCAGCTCGACGCCCGCCCGCTCAAAGCCGTGTTCTTGTTATTTTTGCACTCACCATCTTTCCTGTAGTAGTTGATTTCCACCTTGCGCTCCTCTGACCCCGCCACGGCCTGGTTGACCTGGTTGATGGCCTCCTTGTCCGTAAGTTCTCCGTGGAGGAAGTCGCAGGTGCACGGTTTCTGCATGATGTCCGGTCTGGAGAAGCCAGTCATCTCGCAGAAGCCATCGTTGCAATAGATGATAGCACAGTTTTCCACCCTGGCGTTGGCTATGATGAATTTGCGATCTGGAAAAGAGCCAACGATTGACAGAACTAGTGCCCGATAACCATAGTAACGATCACAGATGAAGTGTATTCAGACGTTTCTTCTGATTTTCCAAAGTGTCATTAATTCAATAAGAAGTTCAAAAACATACATGGTTTTAGTCTTGAATGAACGCCTTAAACTTGAATAATAAACTAAGCCCAAAGGCGCAATGATGGAGGTGACTTGTGAGGGTTTGTTCTGAAGAAAATAAGGCATTCTACACATGTTGTTAACAGTTTACATAAATCAACAGAAAAAAAAAAGAACAGCATTTAAAAAAGGTCCTTTGGCTCAACGTATCCCAGGCACGGACTAAGTTGAGCCAGGTCTTGAGAAAGTTGAACTGATTCAAACCTGTACTTATACATACACATATTTCAAATGTGTCCCATCTCTAGAGTACGTTTGAATTTGTAGCTAAAAATACAGATAAAACACATCTACAAATATATATTTCAATTCACTTAAATGTAATTTTCCATAATTTTCTTGACGTGGATCAAGTTAGGCTGCAATGCCCGGTTCAACTTACCCCAAAGTGATTTTGTTTTGTTTTCACATTAGAAAATAAATGTACCTAAACTGTTAATGCTATGTAGTATACAGTACATGCTAACAAAATGGCAAAATGTTTCAACTAAATAAAATACTGTGTAAAAACTCAAAACAGTTTTCCTTCCAAAAATGTGTTTGTTTCATTTCCAATATGTTCCTCCACTTTTTAGACACGATTAAAATGTGTCCACTTTCAATTTACCAGATCGAGATTGGTTGTTGGCTCAACTTACCCTGCGGCTCAACTTAACCCGGCTCCCCGCTCCGCACCACAGACACGGAGCCGCTCTAAACACCACCGAAGTCTGCCCAGTTTCCCACCGTAACACGAGCTCTAACAACCGCTGCAAACATGTGATCAAACTGAACAAAACCGTTACTTACTCTGCCCTTCAAATTTCCGGATAATGATGCCCAGAAAAGTGTTTTGTGGAGCAACGTGCCCTCTCCTCACAGGCATGTTTAGACCCGACTGTCCCTCCGCGTATCCCGGGGAAAAAAGTGCGCTCCTCGCTCCTCGTAAATCCCCAACTTCGCTGTGGTCGTGGTGCTGGCGCTTCCCCGTCACTCAGCCGCGTCTCATGGCTCCGCTGCTCGCCGCACGTCTCTCCTCTCACGTCTCTCCTCTCACGTCTCTCCTCTCACGTCTCTCCTCTCACGTCTCTCCTCTCACTTCTCTCCTCTCCACTTGTCTTCTCTCCTCTCACTTCTCTCCTCTCCACTTGTCTTCTCTCCTCTCACTTCTCTCCTCTCCACTTGTCTTCTCTCCTCTCACTTCTCTCCTCTCCACTTGTCTTCTCTCCTCTCACTTCTCTCCTCTCCACTTGTCTTCTCTCCTCTCACTTCTCTCCTCTCCACTTGTCTTCTCTCCTCTCACTTCTCTCCTCTCCACTTGTCTTCTCTCCTCTCACTTCTCTCCTCTCCACTTGTCTTCTCTCCTCTCACTTCTCTCCTCTCCACTTGTCTTCTCTCCTCTCACTTCTCTCCTCTCCACTTGTCTTCTCTCCTCTCACTTCTCTCCTCTCCACTTGTCTTCTCTCCTCTCACTTCTCTCAATGACCTTCGCTCGCTCGCACTTGTTTGTGGAAGTGGCGCGTCTCTTCTCTAGCCCGCTTGGATGCCGCGGCAGCTCGCGCACGGATCCTCGCCGAAGCGCGCGGGACCGAGGAGGGACGCCGGGTGAGTTGGCTCGAGTTCGCAGAGCATTGTGCGGACGGACGGGAGGAGGATGATGCGCTCGCTCGGTGCCGTGTGTCGTCCTCCCGTGGCGCTGCTGCAGCTGCTGCTCGCGCGCGGCGGGCGGACGGTGGGTAATGTGCCAGCGGGAGTGACGTGGCTCCCAGGGGGCTTAGCCGCGTCCACCACCTCGGGTTAAGGATAATAACCAGCAGCAGCCCCCTGCACACAGCACAAAGACCAGGAGTGAGCGGCTTTGGACCGCTCCACTTCGGAGAAGGAAACGCTCAGAATAAACCCACATATGATTTATTCATTCAAATATAGCCCAAGTCTATGTGTCGTACAACAAACGGGTCACGTGTGTTAAGAAAGGCTCATTGATTATTCGAGATGGAAACAGGCCGATAACCAAAGGCTAAACTCCCCCAAACTAACAGCCCCGTAATGTTGTATTCAAATGCAAAGACTAAAATGTGACTTATAAAAGGTTGGCTGTCAACACAAAAGCAATATTCATATGTTAATATTCTATCTGAAGTGTGTGCTGCCTCTCAAACCAATGCATGGATGAATAAAACACTCGCACTATAGAATACATACCCCTGACAAAGATAATGTAAGACAGACTGAATCTTTGGCTCTTTGGATCCAGCCCACAATCTGGGGGACTTCACCATTATAAGCAAGACAAAGACAAGACTATTGCTGATAAGATAGTCTTCACTTTCATATATGTATACTTTTCTGTTATTGACTTTGTCCTATGATACTGTAAATTATTTATGGATGGGAAATAAATAAAGCAACAATTCGGTTGATATTTTGTCTGTCTGGTGTATCATACACTGCCTCCGAGAGGTTGAAGAAGCAGCTCACACCAGAGTGTGGAGTGAATAATGACATAAAATACAGTGTAGTAGGGCTGTAGTCTTTTCAAAATATCAATACGGCAATTTAATGTGACAGACATCTTGGCAATATGTGTATCAATACAAAGATATGTACTGTGATATTTTTAAACAAGGTCAATTCAAAGACAAGACATATAGAAACTCTTAACTACTGCATCAAGGCTTAAGCAGCTGCTGAAAAGGGGAATTATTCAGTTGTGTTCTGATATTAAAGGTGCACTATGTCACCTTTTTTGGTGGAGAATCTGCCGCCTGCTTGTTTGGAGATGTTATTGCTTTGTCTGGAATGTCCTTCAGTATGGCATTTAACCTCTACATTTCCATGGAGACAAGCAGGTGACACCACTAGGCCATGTTACAGGTCAGATCTGCGAGAGGCAAGCCTGCTTATGGTAAAAATGCAGTTTTTTTTACGTAAAAAACAAAACACAGAGACACAAAAAACAACATTAATAGTAACAGTAATTGACTAAATGCAAGATACATTTGTTGCCAAACTGTGGAACAGAAATAAAGCAATGGAGACAACAAAGTGCTGGACACTCAATGAGTAAAGTTACATAATGCATCTTTAAGGTCATTGTGGACATGAGAATCCAATGAAAACATCAGATTAGTAAACGTTTAAGTATTCTTTAGGGATAAATCAGGACACAGATTGTATCGAGAGGTTCTTGGCAATCCCCAGCCTATAGTGAGGTTCTTTGTAAAGCCTCAATACAAGTGTAAGACATTATGGATGTGTTGGATATACTGACCACCACATGTTGGTTTTTTTGATTTTTAATGTTTTTATCTTACCACACATTCTGCATTGACTCGACCCTCAGCTCAAATTGTCCATACATTTTTTCATCACTTACTGCAAATTAATAGCTATTGTAAACAGGTTCCTAATATTCCATCCATTTTATTAACTCCTCTTTGAACCTCCAGTTCATCGCTGTTTACAGTCACAATGTTTATGACTAAAGCAGTTACAAACATTTAAAATTCCAACTGCTACGCTAAGTCAATATTTATAATTACGTCGGCACATAAATTCCCAAATTATTTTTATCACACATGTGTCACCATCCGCTAACTATATGGCTTTTTAGAAACTCTATCACATAATGCACAGATGTTAAAACTTCAAAAAAGTTTACAGTAAAAAATAAGGACATATATAAATATGGCTAAATTAATCATGATAAAACATGCAATGCCCACATTGAATTGCCTTAAAGTAACGTAATAGTTAAATAATGTACTGTATGTGGTAGTAATATACATATACACATACTCAATAATCAAGAGAAAAATGGTTGACTCGGTAGCTGTCCATGGTTCTGAAATGCTGGAATTCCTCTGTAGTGCTCTCATTTTGGCTGCATCCACACATGCAATTTCACAACATCCAAGTTTGGACTAAATCAGGACTAAACCTCAAACAAAACATTGACTATATTGAAACTACGCAAGGATTAGAACAAGATCAAACTAAGACCACATCAACATTCAAATTAGCTCAATTTTGAAACGAAAAACGACACATGTGATTGCACCATTTGTGTATGTCATAGTGTTCATAATAAAACACTGTCATTAAAATTATATTGCAAATGTTTACTTATTTAAAGATGGGATTTTCAACAAACTGTGAAAGGAGGAGGTTTATAATTAAATCTGTCTAATAACCACCAAGCTCTCAGAAACCCATTGGCACAATGGTATAGTTTTCACATAAAGTAATTTTCAGGCAACTAGAAAGCTTTTCCGATGGAAAATTGAAGCATGATGGACCACCAAAGCACAGCCAATCAGTGTTGTGGCTCATCCCAAAGTATTGCGGCTTTCTTACACATTTATGTTGATAGAATGTTTTACAGTTAGACACGGACACAACATGCTGCATTTACAACTCGCTTTATGAGGGAAAAACATCTGTAATATATTTATAATTAAAAAGTTTAGGTTAAACAACTTTAACAAAAGCAATTGATTCTGTAACTGTCCATGGGGTAGAAACATTTCTATTTTATTTATATCTCCATGTTTTTGTTTTACTTTGGCGATCCAGTTGGTTTGGCAACTATCCATGGTGCTGAATATTCTTAATTCCTGCCTTTTGAATTTTAAGAAAGCAAAAAGCTACTCTTCCTACTTTACCACGCTTAATACAAATCAATGAAACTACAATTTACACAAAAGAAGGTTATGTCAAAAGAATATGGGATAAAACTCTTCCAAATACACTGAAAAGCTAAAAAATTCAACTCAAATAAGTAAATTGTCATTCCAGAATCATATCACTTGAATACAGACATCCAAATAATTACTCAAATGAAGAGGCAACAGCTAAAAATCATATTTTATAAACTGTTAATTATTTACAATGTTGTGATTTAATGATGCCATGTAACTGAATTTGACTATATAGTGCAGCTGGAGTTGATGTTATGCTGTAAGTTTGGTTCTCTGCACACAGCAGCAGCCCGCACTGTGTTGTTAATTAGCCCTAGCAGCCAGAAGTGTGGTAGTTTCATACGGCTCTCAGCAGAAATACGAATGTTGCTTTGTGGGGATCTGTAGCATAGCCAGCTGCAAACTGTTTCAATGGAGAGTTTGAATGTTGCGCCAACTGGTACTTTTAATGAGAGGGATAAATTAATTGAGCGGTGGAATGATTTCATTTGGTAAATAGTAGGTTGATTGCAGCAGTTCGTTATTTGATTTATTAACTTTTAACATGTTGTAAAATAGAATATTACCAGCAATGACTATTAAAGTTAACTGTGTAACTTTTCTGGTGGGCATTATAGGACATATAGGATAAGATATTATTCTTTTTCAGGTACATAGTAATGAACTATAACATAAGAAGATCATCCTTGTATGTATTTTTCTATTGTAAACAGCCATTTCGATCTTAAACGTTGCAGTAATATGTCCATTGACTTCCTGTTCGAACTGATAACTCTTTATATTGATATTACACGGTAATTAGATTTAATTGAGTGTCTGCGTGATGTCACGCAGGCGCTATATGTTCTTGTATCCTTAACGCTTCAACCGATTTCAACATGTTATACCTCATTATGATCGCTTTCACAGTAGTACGTGTGCTATTACTTTTGACATTTGAAAAACTTGTACTATTTGCAGAATTGTCGAATTTTCAAAAGTATTAGTTTTCCCCATTTAAATGAATTTGGGCATTGAGTGTCTGCGGAATTCTTTAGACTTTATTCTTTAGGCTTTATTCTTTAGAATTTTGTGACGGAGCCAGTCGAGCGAGAGAGAGAGAGAGGGAGAGAGGGAGAGGGAGGGAGAGAGAGAGAGAGAGAGGGAGAGAGGGAGAGGGAGAGGGAGGGAGGGAGGGAGAGAGAGAGAGGGAGGGAGGGAGAGAGAGAGAGAGAGAGGGAAGGAGAGAGAGAGAGAGCGAGAGAGAGAGAGAGAGAGAGAGAGGGAGGGAAGTAGGGAGGGAGAGAGAGAGAGAGAGAGAGGGAGGGAGAGAGAGAGAGAGAGGGAGAGAGAGAGAGAGAGAGGGATGGAGGGAGGGAGAGAGGTAGACTTTATTCTTTAGGCTTTATTCAGGGAGGGAGGGAGTGAGAGAGAGGGAGGGAGGGAGAGAGAGGGAGGGAGAGAGGAGAGGGGGAGGGACTGAGAGAGAGGGGGAGAGGGAGAGAGGGAGATGGGGGGAGAGGGAGAGACGCAGACACTCCAGCAATGGCTTCAGCCATTGCAGATTTTCTAGTTTACATGTTTTCTTTTTTTTGTTAATCGCTGCTTGACATTTTAGAACCCTACATGTATCACACAAGTCTTGATCAAATAATCATAATTAAGTATGTGAGGATGTGGGCGAGAATAGGTAAAAACAGGCATTAAGCCAGGTTATAACCATATTTCTTCATCATCAGTTTACACAAAATTGTCCTTCAATTGATTCCTGCTTGTATGAGTAATTCTTTAAAGTCCTGCATTTGAGGCTCGAATACTATTTTCAACAATAAAACATGCAAGTGAATTTTAACTGCTTGTTACAGCGAAATGCCATATGAAGAGGCGGGGCTTAACAGTTCAGTCGTTTAGAACAGGAAGTCAATGTACTCCTATCTCTACCAAGCCGTTTAGATCAATATTGTGGTTTACAATGAACAAAATGTAATAGCCCTAAAAAATGAATATGTCTCCTTTAAACAACTGTCGTTCTACTACATAATTTCTTCATCTTTCCTTGTTCACAATAAATGTTTTCATCGTTCATTGCCTTAACACTCTGGAGATGTGTTGCTGCAATGACTACAACAATAAACCAGTTGAAAACATAGCCTAATTGGTATTTGGATAGTTTTCATAATATGACGAGGGGGCAGAAGAAGTGAAAACCTGATCATTAACCCACTTCATCCATCCACATGACAAAATCTGCAAAGTAAGGCTAATTAGGTTCCAAACACATCGGGAAACGCATGGAGGCTTTGGTCCATCTTCTGTGTTGTCTTCCCTGTCAGTTTGTCTCTCTCCTCAGAGCTCAGAGCTCAGAGCTGAACATGTGCCAGACTCTGGAGACAGTAAACATGTCAACAACGGAAGCTCAAGAATAGACAAGAACAAGCTGCAAAACAAATGATGCCACTTTCAGCTTTCTTGACCCTTTTACAACAAAATCTTTTACCTATGTCCATCTCAATTTCCCTGTTGGTGTTATCCGATGCGATGCGTTTGATGCCATACTGTGGAACATTAAAGGAGCTTCCCCCCCATGTGATTAAGTCAAATCTCTGCTTCTAATTATAGAGCTACTATTTTCTGTGAAGCAGGAAGTGCACTGTTAGCATGCTAATGTTTGTTAGTTTTACCCTGACAGCAAAACTTGCTTTGATCTCTTAAAGTTGTGAAGAGCTTTTATAAACTAATTGAAATGAATAATTAGGACGCTCTAAAGGCCTTAGGTAAGTGAGTGATACATCTGCTGCAACCTATGTGACCTAGTTTTGTTTTTGACGTTTTTGAGACGGTAAAAATCAGGCACAGCACCTTTAATATATTATTATTGATTCTGTATTGTGTGTGCTTTTACTGATAAATGTGGGTGTGTTTTTAAAGCTACTTCTGCCCTTTAAATTCCCCCGTGGGGACAACTAAAGTAATTTGATTGATTGATCCCAGGAAAAGTAATGACATCTACATGGAGGCAAGCATGTAGTGGAACTCCAGGAAAAGTGGTGCAATAGCAATAGCAATAGCAATAGCAATAGCAATAGCCCACCTTTAACAGTAGTTAAAGTGGGCTATTACTATTGCTTTACCTGGAATGTGTACTTATGCATTTAGTTTGATTTTGCTTCAATCTATTGACTTTTTTTGCGGAAATTATCAATAAAAACAATTCTTAGCCAATGTGTCCTTAAATTTCAACATTTACCCTTTGAATGTGCACCTTAAACAATGTGAGTTCTGCATAGAGTTGGCTCCCCTTCCATCGTAAGTATTTGAGCCACGGCTGAAAGTGAAGCTCACCTTTTCCACAAGGACAGTTTATCCGAGTCGCTGTCCATGGTGCTGCAGCCTCCAAACCACTTTGTGTACCCCGGGGAGGTAAAGCTAGTAGACTTACCCACTCAATTATTTAGTCCATCAATCGCTCATAGGTTTTCTAAGAATGGGGCCCCTGATAAGCACATAAGACACAACAGTTAATCTCTGCACATTAACTTCGAGCAGGTAGAAAATCAAACAGGTTCTCCCATCATTAAGGTAACTAGGGTGAAAAGGGCTTAAAGGGTGACAATGTTAGTGTATTAGTGTCAGATTGGTACTTAATAGGTCATTTGTGTACTGGTTGCGTAACTCTATGGAAGTACAGACACAACTAATTTGACAAAAGGAAGAGTAGTAATTGTTGTTGACCTGAACGAGAGGGCTACAAGCGACACCATGTAACTCTCTGGAGATGGCACATTACTTACTATGATTCTATGGAAATGAAAAATTTAAATCATGCTTTAGAAGATTCTCCATGCAGATAGTTGCGTTATCACCTGTGTGGGGCGCATGCGCACGCTGCGACCGGCAGGAAAAAGTTTGGCTGTCAATGTTCTGAGCAGCCCACTCTTTTTACCTACAACCAAATCTACCCTCGGGTACAAATAAAGTTACCTTACCTTAACTTATGCCAAACACAACATTTCCACAAAAATGCTCCAACAGGCCAAGTACAAGTCACTTTTATGGAGATGTAAGCACACTCACATTAAGAACACATGTTTTTAATGTCAATAAAAACATTACATTAGAATGATGACAATTTATTAGAGTAATGACTATTTATATATTATATATAAAAGGTCAAATGTACATATTATATATAAATAGTTCCATAAAGCTTAACAAACTGTATTCATGGGTTTCAGCTTCCTGTTGGTGCTCTTTTGAGGACGGTAGCCGGTTCAAAAGTTAAAATATTTAGTTTCAGTATTCAGTTTAATTAGCAATGGTTATAACTTCATTCTGAAACCCATGGACATAAGTGGGAGGTGATAGAGTTGCTGAAAAGTACTTTGACAGACAACCACGTCCTTCTATATGGTCTGAATAATAATTTGTGCAGCACTTTGGGAACTTGGGTCTTGTTTATGAAATGTGTTCTATAAATACAATCTATGGATGGATTAGACGCATAGTTTAGGGTTCACTGTTTTGTTCATAGAGAAATTGTAAAATGTGGCAGAAGACTTGTGGGTGGATTGGGGTGAACCTTTACAGAGCAATGTCATTCATACACCTCGTACTTTGCATCTGTAATTACTGACAGTCAGTGGAATTTTACCATGTAATTGTGTTTCTTAGCGCCAAAGTGACCTTGCAGGCAAAGTATGACAACTCAACCGTGGCTTTATTACATTCAGATAATACATTCTCTTGTTACCAATAACCTTTATGAAAGCAGTCACCCATAAAAAAGCTAAGGTGGGAAGAGCCCCTTTACTGTGTGAAGCCGCTCTGTCCAGTACGTTTGTCATAAAGTTCTTTTCTACAGTGAAAAACATGGGCACGCATCAGCAACCAAACAGAATACTCAACTATCTCACATCTATTATTTATGGAGACAGTGTTAGGTCTGGAATATGAAACACCATGTCAATTGCGAGCTCCTTAGCTGCTTTATACAGTATGTCATAAACATGCCTCATAAAGTGACTTACTCATAATCATCAAATATGGAAAGGATGTGGAGTTCTGACCTACATTTGACCTGAGTTCCTTGTGGTCTCAAAAAGGGCAGAAATTAAGTGAGAGAACTGGAGATCAAGATCACGTCGTCACACGTCAAATCATTTTCAGTTAGCCTAATGTTAAACCAATGGGGATTTTAAGATGCTAAATACTAAGCCTGTAATATTTTAATCCTGTTTTTGCTAACGCATCTCTGTGGATGTTTGTCTATTTTACTAAAACACAAAAACATATCATCCCCGGTGTTTATCCAATGTTTTGTCCATTTTCTGCTTCAAATCATTTTATTTCCTTGGCCAAAATTCCTTGACTGTACAGAGAGTATATTTCACAAATACTGTGAACACCTTTGCATTCATGATTAAAACATTTGTTGTGTATAAATTAGTTACTACTTACTAATCCTCACTCATTCTTATAAACAGATTGCTCATAATGAATTAAGTATGTTTGCATGCTATATTGAGGCTAATTAAGGTGCAATTATTAAAAAGGGGAACCAAACATGCAAAAAGACCCCAAAATGTTGTAATTGTAAGCATAACAGCCACACGGAAAAAAACTTTCTCTACGCACTCATCAAACAAGGGTTGACCGGGGCTTAACGCAATCACAAATCTGCGCACAATTATTCTAAAATTTGAGAATGTTTACAGATATAAATGCCAAATGGGTCATGGTGATTTAATAGGACCACTTTTGGGGTTTTATTACTGCAATAATTTCACATAAGTGGCTTCATAATTCTCTGCTTGTGTGTTTTTACCTGTTTGTGCTCCTTTCCTTCCCTTCTCCTCACTCCTCCAGCTGCAGGGTTGTCCTATGGGTACATCAACATTTTTTTTTTTCAAATTTCCTTCTGTTGTTTTGCCCTACATTTTAAACATTAGAGCAGCAACGTGGCAACAGCGCGGCAAAATGTGTTCCCTCGATTGTCTCTCCCCGTGCTGAGAACCAGAGTTTTACTTTCAAACTCAGCTGTGAAAGCGATTTTGAGACTAGTGCAACTCACTGTGCAAAGCTAGCGCCGCCATTAGCATTGTTCCTTCCTCCTACCACAGACTACAGACGGAGACCACCCTCGGGCCACACCGCCTTGTTTCCCAGCGTTTTATTCAATCATTCTTACATTAAGCCAATCCTGCTGCGTCTGGCCATTACTCAAAAAACAGCATGCTGCTCTGGTGCCCATTACTCACGAACAATTACGTTAGAAAACAGTGACATTGGCTATTTTTATGTATATTTGTGTTGCTTTTGTTGGTCTGCAGTTTGCAATGATCAAGGGTTCATTGTAAAGTCCTAACCGTAGCATGTAGACCAATAAAAAGGCCGTTAGTGTGTGCATCTCTTTGTAGGAGCACACTTGATTAACCCTGGCATATCTGCTGACTGGTGAAAATAAAGGGTAGCGCCAGGTCGAGGGAGTGGAGGGTAGGCACGGAGCACAGGGACACGCACGCCTCGTAACGCAGGTCCCTATGGGGAAATGTGTGGTAAGCATGATTTGATCTCATTGCACCAATTGCACCAAACACAGGCTAATCACGTAACAGAGGGTTTGTGTGCACGCAGCCGAGATCCAATATCATGTTGTTGTGCGTTGCCAAGAGCACATCAAAGAGAAGTGAATCACCAGTGTTGTGGTCCAGGGGTCAAATACCACCTTATTAACGCCTTATCTCATCAGATCTCAGAGGCTCAGCAGGGATAGTACTTGGGGTGGGAGAACGTTGGGAATACCCGGTCATTGTGTCCTTGAACAAGACACTTTATCCACACCGGTGTATGAATGAAAGTGTGTTTGTGAGAGTGAATGCCAGACAACGAATGGAAATACAATCCGGTGTGTTACAGCGTGTGTGTCTATGTATATTCATTAGAAAGACAATGAATAAGGCAATAATACAAACATCTTCTGTTGGCAAAAGTGGCATGAGGGCATTTTTATCACAAATGTGTGTATTCATTTCACAATCAGATAATTACATATTGTACATTTCAGTATTAATGTATAATACAGTACAGTAGTGCCCGGATAAAGCGGCAGAAGATGGATGGATGGATGGACATTTCAGTATAGAGAGGACTGAACGTTTTGGTTTGAAATGATGGCACCTCTGATGTTTCACCACAACAACATAACCCTTTTGATATTCTATTTGAATATAAATAGAATACTCTCATTGCCTAGTGAACTGCTTGTGTCTCTCTCTAAATGAAGGTTACAGGGCCTCCACTGGAGACATGATATTGAAATTCAGCAATGTGAGTCTGTAAGAAACAAAAAGATCACTGAATGCACTTTTGACTTTGTAAAGTATATGCTGGCACCATGCTCGGTTATAAATAAGTAAACACCATGTGATCACAAGGTGCAATACAAATATGCTGATGTCACATGGAACAGATGAGGCTTTTGAGTTAATGTTTAATAATCTATTTGGTGTAAGTGTGAGACAAATTAGAGCCACATAAAGTAGACGGTGAAAAGTTGCTCAATTTAGAAGTGCCAAAGTCACGGGACAGTTTATCAAGATGTCTGTTGAGGAAATGCTGTTATCTACTGTAACTTGGATTTGAAAAATTATACGAAATTAATTTTGTTTTGGTTATCATTAAAATACTTAGCTTTCATATATAACAAGCCAAAGTTAACTTCTGTGATATGCCTTTCACAACTGTGAAGCCGTGTTCACACGGCTGTGTCAAAGTCTATGTGGTGTCCAGCATTTTTGTAGCACGTTTTGTATTTGTGGCGCCAATCCTGCATTTTGAGCGTTGGACGCGGCGCGCAACCAATCAGAGAGTGATGTGCCTGTGCATTTCACTATCCGGAAGAAGGCCCAAAACAAACACTGTACCGGTAAAATAATCATCCAGACACAAAGGATGATATTCACTAAACTCCTCTGAAGTATCTGGTGGATCCAGACAAGCCCCTGAGCCAAAGTCTCCATTTATGGATTTTGTGAAGCAAATATACCAAAGCTATTCTCTTAAACTGGTCTGCCATCGGACCAAGAGGACAGCAACATCAGGAAACAAGGCGTCCTGGATGTGCGTCGAAAGCTCCTGCCTTCAAATGTACAGGCGTCAAAGTCGAGCATTTGGCATGAATTTGGCAGTCTATTAAGTTTTGATGGGCACTAATATGTGCTGTTGTATGCTAAATGGTGACTAGGGGCAGTTCCAAACTGTCATAGTGTTCTTTAGTGTGTTAGATGAGCCACAAACACACCAAAACCTGCAGATGTAATGTCCTGCCATATTTACAAGTCATTTTATATTTTATACACAAAACAAACAATTAGATTTGTTCTTATTCTTTATGGATAACGTTTACTACAGCCCTGGGAAGCTAGAGTTTTACGCACCAATTCTGACCTTTTTGGCATCCCTCAGACCAACTTGGTAAAACACCTGCCCACAATGGACAGAATAGTGGTATTTGGTGGTATTCCATTTTTGGGGGATGCACCAATTGTGTTTATGTTAGTCAGTTGTTGGTTTTTTATATTGTTTACTAAGAGTAAAATAGACTAATTTTGGTCACTTTTGGATGTGTTGAATTCATGTTTTTTTCACTCCATAGCAAAAACAAATTCTTAGTTTGTGATTTTTTTTACTGAACGCAAACTAGAAAGTATAGTTTGCGCAGTTGAAATAGAACAATCATTGTGTATCCATTCTGCTGCATTGGTACATGTGTCCATAACTGTACTAAAAGCCCACATTATATAGGCAGAACAAATCCGGTCGCTAATGCTCTTGTTTGCTTGTTTGACACTCATGCGGCCATTTATCCATTCATCTTTTGGTCCTGTCATTCATGCATTCACTGCTCTTAATCTCAGAGAATTGAGAGCGATTTGAGAATAAACAGCAGCCGTGGCAGTGGCCCAGGCAGTGTCGCGGCCTAATCCCGAACTCACGCTACAGCCCCCTCGCTCTCCCACCCTCCCCTGTCCTCGGCCCGTGCTCTCCGCACAGGGCTTACACGTGTAGTAGACCATTACAGAATAATCCACCAGTGAAAACCACCGGTGCTCTGCTCTGCTGCTGCTACTGCTTTTTGCTGCTGGGCCTCACCCCATATGCCACGGCCGCCATCTGCCCCGCGCCGGGTTTAAAAAAGGAAACACAAATTTAACTTCACAATAGTGTTTAATCCTGTCCAGGTCAGTTATTTTGGTGGGATGAATGTTTTTTACGCAAATCACACTCTTCTCCAATTGGATGAACTGAAAAAATAAACATTTCTATTTTAGGGTTGAAGAGTTACATCATAGACATTCATTGACGCAACATTCTCCATCTGTGCCCGTAGTTCAATCGTGATCGATGCTAACCGGAGTAATGCCAAGGCGAACGTGCCGTCACATCCGGATTCATGTGAAAGCTTGGATCTTCAAAGTTCTGACTTGTACATTTTCATCGGAACACCATTCCAACTCGGATTTCCTACTAAGAAACCTGGAGAAAATTTCAGGGCCTCAGTTAGAAAATCAATCGTGGCTGCTCCTGCGTTTGGTGAAAGATAAAAAACCGACAGCTTCATTAGTGATAGTACTTTCACTCACCTGTCCACTCGCTGTCAGTGAATCTGCTCCTGCACTGAGGAAGCTACTGAGCTTCTGCAGTTATACGTGTACGATTACGCTGATGTACATATCGTCTACACAGAGGTAAACTCAACAAAAGCAACAATTCACTCTCAAATAATGTTAACTAAACTGGAAATGTACCCAATGTCCGAGTCAATACATGACTTAAAAGGGCGGGTCCTTTTAGCACATTCCTTGTTTGTATTACTTGATTGAGTCCTTACTGTAATGTATTGGTCATTCCCCCCCCCAGAAACTCTGAGACTCCACTCCAAGGTCAGATTTTCGACCGAGAACAAGTTGATAAGTGATCAATAGCATGAGCATTGAACGCCACGTCTACTGTCTATGAGCTAGTTTGTTGCAAACTACTATTATCTTTAAATGCTCTATTTAACTTTTCTGGAGGAAGATACACCACCTGCCTGTCTCAAGACCCTGACTTGAAGACAAGGATGCTCCTCATCTGCCTGGATGGACTCTCTCTACACTAGATTAGCTGTTCTTCATCTGTCTAGATAAACTCTCTTCTCTGGGTGAACTGCTCCTCATCTGCCTGGATGAACTCTCTCTACTCCAGGTGAACTGCTCCTCATCTGCCTGGATAAACTCTCTCTACTCCAGGTGAACTGCTCCGCATCTGCCTGGATGAACTCTCTCTACTCCAGGTGAACTGCTCCTCATCTGCCTGGATGAACTCTCTCTACTCCAGGTGAACTGCTCCTCATTTGCCTGGATGAACTCTCTCTTCTCTGGGTGAACTGCTCCTCATCTGCCTGGATGAACTCTCTCTACTCCAGGTGAACTGCTCCTCATCTGCCTGGATGAACTCTCTCTTCTCTGGGTGAACTGCTCCTCATCTGCCTGGATGAACTCTCTCTTCTCTGGGTGAACTGCTCCTCATCTGCCTGGATGAACTCTCTCTTCTCTGGGTGAACTGCTCCTCATCTGCCTGGATGAACTCTCTCTACTCCAGGTGAACTGCTCCTCATCTGCCTGGATGAACTCTCTCTACTCCAGGTGAACTGCTCCTCATTTGCCTGGATGAACTCTCTCTTCTCTGGGTGAACTGCTCCTCATCTGCCTGGATGAACTCTCTCTACTCCAGGTGAACTGCTCCTCATCTGCCTGGATGAACTCTCTCTACTCCAGGTGAACTGCTCCTCATTTGCCTGGATGAACTCTCTCTTCTCTGGGTGAACTGCTCCTCATCTGCCTGGATGAACTCTCTCTACTCCAGGTGAACTGCTCCTCATCTGTCTAGATGACTTCTTCCTTTACTAGATAAGTCACTCTCTTTTCCATCTCGACTGTTTCTGGCGCCACATTCCATCTGCAAATGGAAGTCAGTCCTGGACCATCTGCAGTCTGTCTGTCTGTGGGAGAAGGATCTCTCCTTCAGTGTGGTTCTCACCGGGGTTTCTACTTTTTCCCACAAGGTATTTTGTAGTTTTTTGTAGAAGGGGGGTCTAAGGACATGGATGCTGGGATAATTATCCATATGCGTATATCCTGAGAATGGTGCTTAATCTGCTTCTGTATTATTGACCAATGTCTGTTTCATTGTTGGATTCTCAAACATTCTGTCGGTAAAATCAACAATTCTGGGACAGCCACGAGGGAACTGCTGAGATCTGTGGTCAGATCAGATCTGTGGTCAGATCTGTGGTCAGATCTGTGGGGAAGTGATTCCAAACACAGCACGATTTTAAGGTAATCAAATAAATGCAAGGTAGATAAATGCAGGCCCCGGGGAAGCCACAGGACACGCTGGAGAGACTATGTCTCTCGGCTGGCCTGGGAACGCCTCAGGATCCCCCCGGAGGAGTTAGAGGAAGTGTCTGGGGAGAAGGAAGTCTGGGAGTCCCTGCTCAGACTGCTGCCCCCGCGACCTGGCCCCGGATAAAGTGGCAGAAAATGGATGGATGGATAAATGCATATGCCAGGTTAAATACACATCTCAGCTTGCCTAGTTTTCTCAAGTTTAACCATTTTAGTGAATGTAATTAAAAGTAATATTGAAAGGTGAAACAGTATTACTGTAAACAAAAGGAAAATCTCATCATCATCTCATCATCATCATCATCATCATCATCATCATCATCATCATTGTATTTAGAAATCTGCAGGACTCCAGAATTGTGTTTTTCAACAGTGTTTTGGATGAGCAAGAATAAAACAAAAACTTGCCAAGGATTAGTCAATTACATGAAGTATGTGTGAAACCAGCAGTAATAATGAAGATGTTTTGCAGCCTTCCTTGAGCGTCTATCGCGTCTAATAAGAAAGGGACTTCCTTCTGCAGAAGTGCTGAGCGAGGGACCAAAATACTTAATTTAGTTTGGAGCATGGGGACTAACAAGGTTACAGCAGTTCTTTAATAACGCCGTTATAACTTTCCTGCACATGCAATACCACTCGAAAACTCAACAAGAGCAGAATTTTATATTACCACTATTTTCATCTGCAGCGAAATACTAAGTGGTACAACACATTCTTTTACATTCTACTGTCACATGTCTTCTAATCAGAGGTGTTTAGAGTAAAATTGTACTGTATTTGAGTAATAAAGAATATTACTCAAATAGAAAAACAATGTAGTGGTTTAAGAAATTACTCAAGAGTGAAAAGTATTAGCAGGAAAAGTACTACTACAGTGATTGCCGGGATTTATAGGGTTGTAGTCGACTAAAGACATTCCTGGTCAACTAAAGACATACCTTTTTCTTTTTTATTGGTTATGTGGTGTATGGAAACCAAATCCAATCCAACTGCAATCAAATCCTACCTATGGGTATAAGTAAAGTAACCTGAACCTGAACCTGAACCGTGTGCGTCAATTAGTCGACTAAAAGGACGTGACGCGATGTGTTGGCAAAAGCCCTCAAAAGTACTAAGCATCTCAACACCACAAAACCACACAGTTACAAACATTTTGGTGAATTGACTGAACAACTAATGGCCCACAGACCTACTTATTCATAATTTGAACTTATGTTTTGAATGTAATTTACAAGAGAGTACAAAGCAGAAAATGTGAAAAACCGACTCATATCTGAAGGAGGGGTGCAAGAAACACAAATGTTCCAATCATTTCAAAGTAAACCTAACATATAAGAACATAACATTTTACTTGACTTTGTGTCTCTTGTAGACTTCCTCACAGTGGGAAGAAGAACCAACACTTTTATTCAAGTAAGACTCATGTATAGGAGTAAATGTCGTTTGAAAACTAGTCAGAGAACAACAAATGCATAAAACAAATGTCTTTAAAACCAAGAATAATAAACACTACTATAAACTATAAGCTATAACAATAAAGGCTGTTGAATAAAAAAGACTTAATGTAAAAATGAGTAGCACCTCTGCTTTTCCATACATCTACAGAAGGTTACACGTGACAAAAATGTAGTGTTTGCAGCCAAAAATAGTCGCACACTATAATAAATTCAAAAAGTATTAAGACAAATGACCACCATGCACGCCACAATGTGACTTATAAAATAACACTTCATCCCACTGCTCCCTCTCTCAGGAATACAAGTATTTCCCTTTACTACAAAAAAAACACGCTCCAAACTCCAGGCCTGTATGTCCCCATTCACAGTTGGGGTCAGGTGTATTCCGAGTTGTTCGTTTTTTGCAGAAGTAACAGTGCGCGGGCCTCGGTGTGATCGCAGCTGCCGTCTCCAGGCACGAGCGCCATATGCTGCCACCCACAAATAAACCCAAAGTCATCCGACAGTGAGCTCCGGGCGGCGGGAGGGCCGTGTCCGCCTGCTGACTGCTAACTCATCACTACAAGCTCATGGCATCCACGGCAGCTCAGCCATTCTTACCTGCCCACAATGTAGAGACAGTATCGGGCAGATGGACATGACATCATTTGGGTGATGTTATTGCCTTGTTTACCATTATTTTTGTTTATCATTTTGCTTCCTGGTTGGACATGGACAGCAGATTATGTCGGGGGAGTTTCATAAGTTTTATCCAGCAAGCATGACTAAAAAGAACATTCTATTTTTTTTAATTCATGTTTAAATAAAAATGTGTTCCGAGCATTAAGTGGATGGACTGTGGTGTATTAATAATGACTTTTTAAAAACTCTTTTCTTACAAAGGTGGGCCAAGGGTGGCACCAGGGTCAGCCCAAGTCTTTAAAAGGATAATTTGGAGATTTCAAGTCATATTTGAATGGGCATATTTGAATAAGTATGTCTATTTACTCTTTTTGTTATAATTTGGTGCAATCTTATGAGTAAAAGTACACAAAAATAACACAATTTTCTGTATTTTATGAGCATTGTGGTTAGAGCGCTCGTTAACGAACCTGAAGGTCAAAAGTTCGATTCACGCTCAACCCGAGTTCTGTCATTGTGTCCTTAGGCATGACACTTCTGAATGTGGTGTGTGCGTGAGTGAAAAGAGAGAAGCCAATGGCGCAGATTGGCAGCCTTACTTCTGTCGTTCTGCGCAAGGGCAGTTAAGGCTACAAACAGAATCTTCCCAAATCAAATGTGAAGTGAATGACTGCGAAGCACATTCACGTGAAAAACATCTGCATTTCAAACCTCGCTTTGACTAACAAAAGCTTTTTAGTGAATGCTTCCAGTGCACTGCAGTTGAAGCTTATCACTAATTTGATTTCCTTACAGTTTTCTAAAGGTTACGGTTAGACTAAATTAACGATTTGATCTTTTAGTCGTGTCATAACGTTGCTTCCTCATCCGAAACCTGGAGTTGTGTTTCATTCACACACGCTCGAGTAAACCTGCCTCATTAGCTCATTTTTTTCTCGACAGCTCAAAATACCTGGTGGCACCTGGTGACATCATTAAGCGTTTATCCAACTGTGAGTGGTCCGATGAATTATCCGCCTGCTGGCCACCGTGTCATTTTGGACGCCTAGAAAGAAATCAAGACTGCATTACTTTCACTTGTTTTTTACAAGTGGTAAAACACCAAGACTAACGTGTTGAAAAAAGTATCACCACGACAGCTTAGGTGGGATGTGTTGCTTGTTTCCCTTTTCTTTTCTTTTTCAAAACTAGCTCCAGAAGGGCTAATTCGTGTTCTATTGACATTTGTACTTCAAAAGCACGCCTATATCGATCTTACATTCTGCAAACATCTCCCTCCCGCTGCAAAAGGGCCTGAAAAACCCCAACAAACAATAAAAATAGGGCCATTAGTTGAAAAGTTGGCACATGCAATTGATCTTTCATTATATAGTCGATTTCAACAAGGCATATAAAAGGGCATTCCAAAACGTCCAATGACCTGTAAATCCCTTTAAATGATGAGCTATGTGCTGACACGCCTGAAATGGATAGTTCATGTCCCTTATTTGTGCTCTCATCCTATGTCGCTGTTGACACCAGATAATGAGGACTTTTCTCCATTTCCCCCGTTACAAGAGCATTCCACATCATCCGTTTGGACTCAGCAACAGCTTTTCCTGAATTATTTATGGCAAATAGATAAAATTATGCCAATTAAAACCAATCTTCCCAGTGACCTCCTGATCCAAATGAATGATTTATCAGCTCTGACAACAGATAGGGTTTTGGAGGAATCCGGGCCTCATTCAGAGAGATGAAAGTACGGTATTGTAAGTGATAGTGTTTGGGTGGAGTTGGTGAGGCACATTTTGGTACAGGGGGTTTGTATTTCTGTGGCATTGAAGGGAAGTGATAATGGCCAAACAAATGGTGACTTTTCAGGTGCCAGACAGTAGTGAGAAGCAAACTGTAAGATAAGTATACCACAAACAGGTACACTTAAGTTTACTCAAAATAACCCCAAACTTAACTTTTGTACATTTTATTTTTTAACTGTATACTATGGACTTCTGCCAGTTATTTCCAAACAGACTAATGGACTAAACCAGGCATACCCAAACTACGGCCCGGGGGCCAAATGCGGCCCTTAGACCAATTTTTGTTGGCCCTCCGGCTTCCTGCTAAGTTGGCACAACCAACAAATAGTAGTACTTTTACTGTCAAATTGGAAATATTCAAGCATTTTGATGTTATAGCAACCTAATAATAAAGTCTTACGAAAAGTGTGGAGGCATCAAAACTATGTCAAATGCAAAACTTCAAAATCAATCACTTTTCAAATTTGACATTGTCGGGTTGTTTGTGGCCCTTTGCTCCATATAAGTTTCAAAATGTATCTCTCAGTGGAAAAAGTTTGGACACCCCTGGACTAAACAGTTAATGTCACAACACCACATTAAGGCTTAAAGTTGAATCGGTTTATAAACTCATTGACACCATTGCCTTTAACTTACAGTATAACTTGATAAAAAACGTTATATTTTTCAGCACAATGTTGAAACCAGGAAGCGACCCCACAACGCTGCGGCGGTAGCAACCACATAAGCGCAATGCCTTAAACCACCACACAATTGTGCTACTTGAAGCCACATATGCCATGGGGCAGGACGACATGATGCGGCTGCCACACAGGAAAGATATTTGACATTCCCGCAGCCTTCAGTGTGCACATCGCTCTTCATGCAGAGCTGTTATTGCTGTTATTGCCGGACAGTTCTGTGATCTTCTCCTTGAGCTCATGCATCCCTCATTAGGCTGCATCAACAGCCGTGTTGAGTTCCATGTTTGTAACTCTACCACTCTGTTGGGACCACACTGGAGTATACTCTTACCTCACATTTTAGACCACTTATGACCATGGAAACAAGCCTGAAAGAATGCTTGGAGATATCACCGTTACTGCACCACTCCACTCTGAAAATGTCTTTTTGGTTTCTTTTTCCACGTAACCTAAATGTCCCTCGGGCCCAAAAACGTCTCGCCGCTACACTCAGCTCTAACCATAGTTAATAGTTTCAGAAAGGATGATTAGTTCCATTTCAGTCATAATAATGAAAATAGCACTTGTGTTGGCAGCCGTGTGACATGGCGCATCCAGAAAAGACAAATACAAAATGTCTTTATCGCTCTTTCTCACGTTCACGTTCAAAAATAAGATAAGATAATATGTAAACTGACAAATGCTCAGACAGCATCCCAGACTGGACAAGTGGAAACGCTCAATTGTGTCCACTTTTAAGGGAGGAATACTTCATTAGGGCTTTTGTGTCGGAGTGATTCGCTCATTTAAGGTATCCCTTTCCTGATCTGTGGTTACCATGACGACCGGCTTGCCCCATTAGCACTACTGTCCCATAATTGTCGTCATAACTCTTCAAATAGAATTATGGAGTTCACTTAAACGGTCATTATCATCAGGCTATTCACTAGGCTGGGTCAACGTGATGAGAAAGAACAGAAAAAGTGGCAAATTGTGGACAACTTTTTGAAGCTAGGGTATAAAGATTATCATATAAAGATGATCCAAGTTAAAATTTAGAGCATTTCCATCAATAACAAGAAGCCGAGCCTATATGCAACAATTGGAAACCTTCTTGTCCTATTTAGCTTGGATATGATCATTATAGCCTGACCAAACTTGTCTTTTGTTATATTCTTTGGACTTTTTCAGTTTTTCTTTATATTTCTTTTTTCCTGCTGCCTCAATAGCCTTAAAGAAGAAGGGGAAAGAGATATTTTTGTTCTAGTAGTCAAGTAGTTTACAAGTTAAGATCAATTTGTCTAGACCACTCCCAAGTTGTTTGTTCTGAGTCGGCAGGAAAAGTCAGTTTTAAAAAATGAGAAACTAATGTGGATCTGTTGTTTTAGAAATCCTAACTTGTATCAATTTCTGCAATAAGCATTGTATTTTTCTGTGTAAAAATCTAGAGAACATTAGCTTACCAAGTGGCCTACGCAGAGCTAAGCTAAAGTAAATGACCTTGCAGAACCTGGTTATGTTAACCAGTCTTCTATAGCTGCTATATAAAAGTGAGATTAGCATTCTCAGTCTTCATGTGGCTGCCTGGACTTGTGGCAGGTGTAGCTAACGTTAGCCTCTTAACTAAGCTAACCACTTTACTTTTCACACATGCAGTCTATGACAATGTCCAAATCTCTAGAGTCCAAATAACAAGAACATTGCAGAATAGTATAATTTACAAACATATGTTAATATGCGCAACGGTAAAGTAAAACTCTTACCATCTGCCGCATCATCATTTTTAAAGGGCACATTCTGTTTGCCAAAGACCAGGCGCTTTGATCTTCCAATGTCCATGTCCTCCAGAGGCGTGTCCATGTCCTCCAGAGGCGTGTCCATGTCCTCCAGAGGCGTGTCCATGTCCATCCAGAGGCGTGTCCATGTCCTCCAGAGGCGTGTCCATGTCCTCCAGAGGCGTGTCCATGTCCTCCAGAGGCGTGTCCTCCTTTAGCATGTGGCTATAACCAAGGATACATTAGTGTAGCCAGCCCACGGATCTATGCCTTGAACTGGTGAATGTACCCATAATGCACCATTGATCATTTTAGAAGCTTGAAAATAAGAGCATGGATCTGTTGTTGTTGTTGTTGTTGTTGTTGATGTTGTTGTGGTGTTACTTTTAATGGCATTTGGCAACCAACTGAAAAGGTGCATTTACCGCCACCTACTGGAGTAGT